>NC_048896.1:94214281-94278488 GCF_011077185.1 Oxyura jamaicensis | reverse complement strand
AAAAGAAAAGAAAAGAAAAGAAAAGAAAAGAAAAGAAAAGAAAAGAAAAGAAAAGAAAAGAAAAGAAAAGAAAAGAAAAGAAAAGAAAAAAGAAAAAAGAAAAGAAAAATACGAAAAGAATGGGGAAAAAAAGAAGGACTTTTGAAAGGTCAGGGCTGTGTTAGGATGAAGAACAAGAAGAGGGGTGGCTGTGTTTGCAGGGTGCTGAGCTGGGAGCAAGGCTCGGTACTCTGCTGGTCAGTTAATTACTGGGTGAACCTGAAGACATCACTTCACATTTTGTGTCGCAGCCTCTCCATGCATGAAATGGAGGTAGTGCGAAATGATGCTCACTCATCATCATAAAGATTAAGAGGTGGCTGGAGGAGCCAGGCTTTGCTGCTCGGCTTCCTAAAGGAGGGTCACCTGCGGGGACATGGGGCTGAAGGGTGGTGGGTGCTGGGGGTTGGAGAAGGGCCAGGGGGGCATGACAAGAGACCTCGTGCCAGGGCTGGATACTTGTTTGGGGCACCAAGGTGTCTGGATGGAGGGTTATGGTGGTGTGAGCACACAACCTGCACCACCAGAGGTGGTCTGGGGTGGAGATCCAGGTGGCCTTGTTGGAGGGGACGGACCGCAGGTGTTGTTGCTGGCAGCGGGGGCAGGATTTGGCCCAGGACTTCAGGGCTGTGCCTCCAGCAGCGAGCACCAGGACACAGCTCCTAAGGGGACGGAGCTGCTGCTGTCCCCCCAGCAAGTGCCCAGAGCGGGGCTGCAAAGAGAAGGGGTCTCGTGGGGTGCCGCGACCCCCTAGGAGGGATAAAACCCATGGGGGCCGGGGGAAAGCCAATGCCCCAGGATGCGGAGGGGCTGTCCGGAGCCCCAAATCCACAAACTGGGGGGCAAAACCCCCCCGGGGGGGACCCGGGGCGGGGGCCGGGCAGGCGGGGAGGAGGGAGGCCGGGCCTCCAAGCCCCTCCCCGCGGGGCCGCGGCCGCGGTAGAGGCGGGGGCGGCGGCGGAGGCAGCCCGGGGAAGGCGGCGAGGGCTGCCCCGCCGCTCGGGCTGGAAGTTTGCTGCTGGAAAGGGAGAGAAAAAAGGGGAAAATTAATAATAACAATAATAGGAATAGGAAAGAGTAATAATAATAATAATATAAAAATATATGATCATCACCATCATAATATAGGAGGGATAAGAAGAAGAGGAATAGGAATAGCTCGAGGCTGCTGCCCCGGAGGGATGCGGGGGAGCGCGGCCGCCGGGAGCCCCCCGGCTGCGGGCAGGACCCGGGGCCGGCCGTGAGCGCTCGCCCCGGGAGGGCCGGGCCGGGGCCGCCTCCCGCCCTGCCCAGCCTCCGCGCATCCTCCGGCACCGCCTGCACGGGCCGAGGTGTGCCGTGCCGAGCCGTGCCGAGCCGTGCCGAGCCGTGCCGAGCCGTGCCGTGCCGTGTCGGTGTGATCCGAGCCGTGCCGAGCGGTAGGATGAGGGGCATCCTCTACTTCTGCACGCTGATCCTCCTGGGTGAGTAGGAAACCCGGGGGGACAACTTTCTGCTGGGGGGTGATCGGAGGGGACACCGCGGCCACCCCCCCTCGGGTTGCCCCTCGCCAGCCCCCCGGCAGCATCACCCGGCTCTCTGTCGTGCCTGCTCGGGACCCAAGCGCTGGGACCTATCCTGCCGTCGCTCCGGATAGTCCTGCGTGCACTGGTGGCTCCTGGACCCGGGGAACGAACGCACTTCGTGCCGGGGAAGAGGAGCTTGGGGGAGACGCGTTGGGAGCAGGAGGATTTTGCACGGCGCCGGGCAATGGGGTGATGGAGAAATGGGGAAATGTCGGGGGGTTTAGGAGCCCCAGCCCCAGCTGTGCTGGGTGTACTGGGTGTGCTGGGTGGTCTGGGTGCTCTGTGTGAGTTGGGTGCTCTGGGTGTACTGGGTGTACTGGGTGCTCTGGGTGTACTGGGTGCTCTGGGTGTACTCGGTGCGCTGGGTGTACTCGGTGCGCTGGGTGCGCAGCGCCGAGCGCCCGGGCGGGCAGCCGCGGGTGCCCCTTGCCGAGCCGTGTCCCCCCGAACTGCGATGCCGGCGGGGCTTTTTGCACCGCGAGCGGGCTCCAAAGACCCCAGCCGTCTCCCTCACTCCCACGCGAGCTGTAAGGCGACCGCCGTCGCGGGTGGGAGACGCTGTCCCCCGTGGGATGCTGCTGGGGCCGCTGCGATAGGGGGGACCACGGATGCGCTCTGAGCATCCCCCTCCCATCCCGGGGACAAAGCCCGGGGCTCCCCCCGGCCCCGGGACTGTTTAACCGGGCGTGAAGGGGCTGCAGCCCCCCGGCTGGCACCCCCCCGACAGCGGGTGGCCACGACTGGGAGCTGCCTCTCTTTGGCTACAACCCCGACAGCTCCCCTTAGTTTTTTGTTTTTTTTTTTTTTTAATTTTCTTTTCCTCCCCCTTGCTCTTGTCTGAGGCGGCGAAGCCAAGGATTTGTGCTTAACTAAAGCAGGAGGCTGGGGGTAGGATGCTCAGGTCCTCCTCGGGTGACCGCTGGGGGAGGAGGAGGTCCTGAGGTGTAGGGAGGTGGCTGGGACATCCCGGCTCCGCACCGACCCCCTCCGCACCCCAGCACCAGCCCCGGTCCTGGGCAAGAGCCCCAGGAGTTGCTTTTTTTTTTTATTCTTCTCAGCGAAGATGGCTTTGACAGGGCTCCAGGTAACTCCTCGTGCTCGCTCTCCTTGTCACTAGATGTCACCAGCAGCAACTCTCGCAAGTCCCGAAGGCAGAGGGGGATTGCGACCCCCCGAAGGGACCGTTCCAGCCCTGGAGCGTTTCAGGAGCCCGGACAGGACCCAGGCTGGTTCAGCTCCTGCCTCGCAGCCTGGGCTGGAGCTGAGCCTGGGCTGGGGGAGGTCCCAGCCTCCCTGGGAGGCTTCCAGGGTGTCTGGGTGGGAGGCCAGGTCTCTGCAGGATCCATTTTGCGAGTGGTTCGGATTGACTGAGTCACTGATTGACCGCCTGATTGACTGCCTGGTGGGCTGATTGATTTTCTCTAGAGAAAGTGGACGGAGAGAAAAGAGCTCCTGCAAATGGCCGGTTCTCCATTGTCAGCAACGCAACTGGGATTAGTGGGGAGGATTTAAGGGTACACTCATCATCTCTCACCCCAACCAGAGCAATACGTTCAGCTAGCAGTCACCTTCTGCTCTCAGGCCCTCCAGAAGGATCTCATCACCTCCAAACTGGTTTTAGACCCTTGCAGGCTCAGCACCATCTCAGCAGATGCCATCCAAAGCCCTCCGTTTGTTCTCCAGATGTTTCCTAGGTGTTTGGGTTATGGATGAACAAGTGCTGCTCGTTTCCACGTGCAGGGATCTCCCCCAGGGATCGGGCTGCTGGTGCTGAGCTGGTGCTGGCATCCCCTGCAGCTGCCAGCACAGCAACACGCAAAAAGCCACGTGGGCTACAGCAGGGGAACCTCGCTTTTGGTGTGCATGTCCCCCATTTTGGGGATGACGCTGGGTGGAGGAGGCAGGGCTTGATGAAATTCGGGCTCTCCGAGGAGGTACAGGGCAGTGTCACCATCACCAGCCTGCCTGGAGAGCTCCCGCTGCCACTTCACACCCAGCTCCCTGTTGGTAGGGGCACGCAGGAAGAGCCAGACCAGGCAAAATTAAGTATTTGAACACATTTTTATTTTCTCAGCCACTTTTCAGCCAGATCAGCTCCCCGATCTGTCTCACCAGCAGCCACAAGTATAGCAGTTCCACCAGCAAGAGCAGTGTAAGACCACACAGCTAGGGACAGGGACGTGGCTTTGGGGACATTAACTGCTGCTTTGGTGTCCCCTGATATTTATTTGTATCTGTGTTATTGGCTAGAAATCCCACCCAGAGGACACTGGTCGGGTAATTTCAGGTGGCAGAGGAAATTCAACTCTCTGAAAGGCACTGATAAATATAAAAATGTAAAGAATATAAATAGTATAAAGAATATCATTAATTTTATGAAAACACAGGACGGTCCTTCTAACCAGCCCCCAAAGCATTGCTTGTGTCTTGTGCAGTGTTCAGAGGGTACATCAGTCCCTGCAGAGACAAACTAATAATTAAAGGATATGAAAATATGTGCTAGAGGCGAGCACAGCAACACAGCAGTTTGCTGTCAGGTCCCGGTAAAACCATTTCAAACCCTTTCTGGAGCAGGGGGATGGAGGGCAGCGTTCTGGAGTGGCACCTGGGCTGTCTTCTTCTGTCAACCTCTGAATTTACCTGGCAAGTTTTACCACGCGTGGTAGTTAGCATCATTTGTGGCATATGTTTCCCACGGCCTCTTCACAGATGCGATCAAACAGGAGAGATCATCTGGTGGGTTTTCACCTGGTTCAGGAGCTCACTTCCCAGAGGGAGAGCAAAAAGCCTCAAAAAAAAAAAAAAAGCATCTGTGTGTACGAGAGAGGGAAACGCTCCCTAAATTAGTGCCTTTGTCAGCTCTGACAGGAGCAATCCGTTATTTGCATCCGTAAGAACGGGATATTTATGTCTCTTCATACTGGCACGGAGAAGAAATAAAACTTCTCCCTCAACAGGCTGTCCCCCGACACTGTGCAAATTCCTCCGCGGGGGTATTGCCACACCCAGAAAACATATTATTACTATTTTTTCCAGGGCTCTGGAGCCTAAAAAAATAATTACCCCTGGGTAAAAATTAGTACTAGTTAAGGCTAATAATTACAGTGAATTACTGAGAGCAGTGTTCATTTTGCTCTCGGAGAAAGAAATGTCTTCTCTGCTCTCCTGGCTGTTTTCACAGGCATTTATTGTGCCTGAAATTCATCATTTCTGCACAAGACTTGTTCATTTTTATAAGTTTCTGCCTGGTCATTTTTAAGCATGACTTTCAGTGTGGCTAAAGTTTGTCAAGTTTCAGTAAAAATAATACTTTGCTACCAAGAAATTGATTTATTTTTTTTTTCCCTCCAGTGGATTTCATTTTCCTTCTGCTTCTTTAAAAAAAAAAAAAAGGACCCCCTTCTTCTCAGCCCAAAGGTGTAGGAGAACAAATTCAAAGGGAGTTCTCCTGCTAATAATAATAATAATAATAATAATAATAATAATAATAATAAAATAGAGCGACAAAATTCCTTGTAAAAAATAAATAAAAAGGAATATAACAAAGAAAAGCTTGTTCCCATCAATCTTCAGTTCAGCACATTCCCATTTTTTTAAAATACATCTGTCAAAATCCCCTCTGGTAACAACTTCTGGCAGCGGACCTCCAGGCTGGATGGGCTGGTGGTGGGAGCTGCGTGATGGAGGGTGCAGGAGCAGGATGTGTCCACCAAGACGTGTCCAGCACCCTTCAGCTCTGCTGGCCATCACACCTGTAAAGGCTCAAATGTGGGACTTGTGGGGTTGGGCTCCTGGTGAAAGCATGCTTGGAAATCGGGGCTGGGAGGCTAGGTTTGAAAAGGTGGATGGGAAGTGGAGATGGACCAGGAGAAAAACTGACTTTGTTGTGACTGGGGGTGGGTGTGCTCAGGTGTGCCCAGGAGGGGTTGTGGTGGTCAAGGTGATGGAGAGCAGGGTCCCAGGACATTTGTATGGAGAAGACAGAGGATTTGCAGAAGATGAAGCCCCCTCTTGCCCTGGGTGAGGAGATTCCCTGGCCACAGGGAAGAAAAATGAGAGTGCAGGAAGGAAAGGCTTCTTCTAAGGTCACATTGCATTGAAATCACCTGTGACTCCTCCAGGATTTCGGTCTAATAAGAAGTGATGCCACAGCTGGCACCTGCTGAGCTGAAGGGAGGTTGGCAGGTGCTGAGGCAGGCTGGTGTCTTCATGAATATTTCCAAGCACCTCTCTGCCTCTAAGACAAGCTAGGCTGGTAGGAAGCCATCCCTCCAGCTGCAGATCTGCCTCGAGAGGCCCAGCAGTGCCCCATCTTCCCCGCTGCTGGGAATGGCACCCATGCAAGGCACAGAATAGCCAGCCTTCTGCTGTGTCCTGGACATCCCAAGCTCTTTCTGGTCCACCTGAGGGGAGCTGGTGGGGCGGTAGCTGGGATTTAGCTGCCTGCAGCAGATGGCATAGATGGGAGAATGATGCCCAGATATTCAGACTGGAAAAAAAAATACTTCTCTGGGCCTCTGGTCCACCCCTTATAGGGAAAAAGTGTTTCCCTGTGTCCTACTGGGCCAGATATATATTCTCCAGCTCAGAACTGCCTTAACTGTACCCTGCCACCCTCGAGCCTTGTCTCTTTTCCCCTCCCTCCATGCGAATCCCTGATGTCCCTGCGCAGGCAACTCCTCGGCACGCTCCTCTCCCTGTCCGAAGCCATCCGGGAAGCAGTTTGCCCAAAAGACGCAATAAAAAAAAAATAAATAGTTGTGCTGTGGTTTTGATTTATTGGATCCAACTGGAAAAAGCTGCCTGTGATACCTGCCCTTGCTGAGTGCCTTGACAGGGTTATTAGCAGCGCTCCCCATGCTACCGCTGACATATGGGTTGGCAGGTCATTTTGACACAAGTGCAGGCAGCTGGTTTCAAGTTCGTGGGTCCGGTTTATTGAGGAGAAAAGGACTAGTCAGGCTTTCTGGTGCTTCTTCCCAAAGCAGGATCAAATTGCTCATCTTTCATACATGGCTGGGCCCACCCATCTATTCTTGGTCCCCACGGGGCTGGCAGTCCGCTTCGGTTATGGGATTTTAAGCAAGTCCAGATGCTAAAGGTCTGGGAGTTGAGCAGAGAAACCATTGGGCTTTGCTTTCTATTTCACTATCCCTGCTTCTTGTACAAAGAACAAAAGGCCAACTGCATAACTCAAGACTCAACATTAATGCTTCTGTCCAGGCTGCAGGACTTTAACCGTAAGCGGTCCGTGCTATATGCTCGCAGGATGCCTCGCGCACGCGAGCTTCAGGTCTCTTCTCCCTCGGAGGATTTTAGCTGCTAATGGCTGGAAAACCTGCGAGGAACTGGGGTGCCCATGGGAAGTGCTCAACTCCTCAGGTGGCTGCAGGAGGAGTGGGTTTGGGAGTCCAGGTGTGCGCGATTTGAGGTTTGGAGACTCATCTGAATTGGGTCCAGAAAATGCTCAGCTCCTGGGGGAGCAGCAGGGTGCTTTCAGAGAGCATGAATTGAACACAATCTCTGCAAAATAATCAGGCTTTGCTTTGAGTTTTGCATCAAACGAAGCTGGCTGATGTCTGCGCAGCAGCCACCTGGGAAATCCCATCATCCTTGATTAAACACAGCAAAGGAAGCCCAGGGCAGCTACAGCCCCTGGGGAAACAGAGCCTTCACTTGGATGACGGCTGTGAGGTTTTGGAGCAAACCTGGTGTCTGGGCCACCACTCGTACAGGGTTCATGTGGTCCTGTCCGTGAGAGTTTTACAGAAATACTCAAATCAGTCTTAAAGGGGTTTGAATTTCTCTTTTTTATTATTATTTTTATTATTATTATTATTATTATTATTTTTACTGTAGTAGCCTTTACTTAATGCTTTGTTCTATTTTATTTTATTTTTTTTTCCTCCTCCTGCCCATACTGGACCCTCCAAAAATATCAGCTCCACCATGATTGTAGCTCACCTTTTCTTCCTGTCCATTGCTCACCAGTATCACCAGTAACTGGTGTCCAGGACCTCCAGGTGCTGGATGGAGGCGATTCTTCAGCTTGCAACCAGCCTGTCCTCTCTTCCAGCCAAAGGGATTCAGAATTGCCTGGAGAGGGAACTCAGAGCTTCTCAGAGCTACCTCTCCCCGTGACTTTGGGTAGACAGGTCTTAATAACAGGCTGGGTATTTCTTCTGAGGCTTTAACTCCCGTACATGCCAAGAAAAATGCATCTCCCCATGACAGCCTTCACAGCGAGCTCCCAGGCGTTATTCAGCTGGCTCCGTTACCTGTAAGCTGGAAAGAGGCAGCAGATGTCTCCCGCAGCCCGGCGCGTTTTTTCCTCTCTTGCTTCCCGAGCTTCCCTTTGATGTTCGTTCTGTACAGCAGAAGGCACCTTAAAAAGATGTCACAAAAGGCACGAGGCGACATAAATCCACGCGCGCTGGATCTTCTGTAATAAAGGCTGCAGGTTAGGATGGCGTGTTTGCCGTCTCCTAATGGAGAGGAGAGCAAACCAGCACGCTGAATTATTAGACAGGGCTTAGAATGAATCAAAGCCATTTGACCTGTTTGTGTAAAGCCCCAGACAAGGCTGAGTTTGCCTAAGTGTTTCCTCTGCATGGCGAGGAATTACACTCCTCCTTGCAAGGGTTAGTTGATTTATGCCCCGGATTTGACACACGAGTTATAGCAATTTCATGGTAGCTTTTTTTATTATTATTTCTTTCTTTTTTTTTCTTTTTCTTTTTTTCCTTTCCTTCTGATTGTTTTGTTTCTTCCTCTTGTAAGAGAGAATAACTCCGGGAGGCTGCTGGAGAGCTGAACTGCACACCTTGGTCTGTCCCAGCCACTTCATCTTCTGGAGGGGGGCACGGGCAGGGTCATCGTAGGGTGGGAAGAAGTGTTTGGGAGGCATCATGACCACAGCCCGTAGGATACCCCCACGGTGATGTGAGGGCGTTGTTCTCCTCCTCCTGAGGAGCTGGGATGAGGAGGATAAGGGAAGAAATACAGCTGCATAGTGGGAATCGAACCAGGACAACTTCTATCTGTTAGAGGAAGGGAGAAGAGCAGGTTGCTTTTAGGAAGATGAGGCTTTGGGAAGATGATGAAGCCCTTTGAGGCTTCTTGGGGTTTGTAGACATTAACAAATCTTAAAGCCATGAGCTGTGCCATCCCAAGGAGCTCCTGAAAGGGGCTGGGTGCCCACAAAACTTTGTGTTTTCTCCAGTTCAGTGTGAAGCCAGTGTTTTTTGTGATGCTTTCCCCAGTAATGGCAGGGAAAAAGTAATGGAAATGTCCCCAGGCTCAGGTGACATCCTTCCCCAAGACTCTGTCCTTGGGGCTGTCTTGCTGTTTTGGGGAAAAGATAAAGAATTGCATTAACTTTGTGGCATGGGAGCCTTCCATGTGGACCAGGAGGTGTGGGGAGGGGACAGAGGAGATGGTCCAGAGATGGTTCTGCTCTGGAGGTGGGAAGCAGAGGAGAAAGGGCTCCTCAGTGGCTGGGCAGAGGTTGCAGATGAACCTTGAGAGGGAATCCAGGAGATGAGAGGAGAAAGTTTAAGGTTGTAAAGGTCTGAAAGTAAGTCTGGAGCTGGGAAAGCCCTGGAGTTGGGCTCCCAGCCTGCGAGGGAGGCGATGTGAAGCGGCAGCTCCGTCAGCGTGAAGTGTGGCTATGTATGTGCTGGGTAAAGCAGCTCCTGAGTTACCACCCCCGTGGGAACGATGCAAGGAAATTTATCTCCCTCTCCTGATATTGCTTCATTCTTCCTCCCCACAGACCCGGCAGGCCAGTCCTTAACGTGTGCTAGAAAGCCTGTTTGTAATTAAGTACCTGACTCAAGGGGGCCCAGGCCTCTTGTTGGGTTCCATATACACTATTGCATTACCAGAAATACGACTTAAAATTGAAAGTAGAGGAAAAAATTATAAAGGAAAAAAAAAATAAAAACCTGACCAACAAACATAAAGAAAACCAACAACCAAACCAAACCAAACCCCTCCGACAAACAGCAAAATGAAATGCAGGGAACTCTCCAAAATGTTCCTAATTTGCGGTCCCCCAGGGTCAGGAATTAAGGCGGCTGTTCCTGGGTGTCTCTCCGGTTTTGGAAAACGATGCAAACTCCCTGCATCTCAGCGTAAAACGGGGGATGTTTTTATGGTAGACGAATTACTACAAGGCAGAGCCAGGTAATGTTGCAGTGTTTGACCTGGGATATTTGTGTGAAGCAGCAAACTACAAGCTGGGATCAAAATTACTCATCGGTACATCAGAAACAAGGCGACTTTTAGCAGCACCTGCTGCGCACACCAGCCACCGAGCTCTTATTTCGGTGCTCACGCAGGAGCTGAATTGAAGTGCAGCCGCTGACTAATCTGCTCCGAAAATCTGCCTGCATCCCCTGCGTGGGGATCAGCAGTCCTGCTCCACACTGGGATTAGAGGCGTGAGCTTCTGAAGAGAAGGGGCTGGCATCAGGGATGTGCCACAGAGACAGGGGAGAGGCTGTGGTGGGCAAAAGCTAAAAGCCTGTGATGGAAGAGAAGGCTGGAAAACAGAAAAATACCAGGTTTTTGGTACAATTTGGCTCCCAAACAACGCTGGCAAATCAGGGACAGTAAAAATTGCAATAAAAGATAGAGTGCAGAAAATAAAATGCTTGTTGAAGATAATTCCAGGGGAGAAAAAACAAGGGCTAGAATAAAGCCTTGGGTTTCTCTGCTGTGTTTTACCTACTTTTATTAGAAAAACAGAAACTGGTCTTCCTGGAGGGTCACTGGGCAGGAAGAAAAGGGGACCTTTTTTCTTACTCATCTCTGCAGCTGGTCCCAGCAGAATGCAGGTTTGGGTTTCATCCCACCTGGTTTTTACCTGCATTTTTTCTTTAATCGGTGGATTAATCTGCTGGATTTTTACTTTCTCTGCACATCTGTATTGCCTTTGAGGATTACAAACAGAATCAAGGTGATAATTTTAGCCCTTTCCCAGATTTGTTGTCTTTAGTTCAGTGAGACGCACTCCTCCTAAGCCACCAAGGTTTCTTCTCCCCAAGGAGCAGATGGTGATGGAGGGAACAGCCAAGGAGCTAACCAAAACAAATGAGAAAAAGAAAATAAAAAAAATAATAATAAAAAAGGTAAGGAAAGTAACACTAAAACAATACTTAGTGCTTTGTTTTTCTACTTGAAAACCCCATTTTTTTTCCCAGTGAACACATTTTCCCACGGTTAAAAGAGAAGGAAAGAAATCCAATGGGAAATCCCCAGCTCCCTCCCAGACCTGCCGGCTCCAGCCACAGCAGTGATTGGAAGCACCTGAAGTTGGTGACTCTGCTGGGGGTCCTGGAGGCCACCAATAAATCACACAGTGCCCAGAAGCCTTCGGAGACACTGGACTTGATTTTCAAGCCTATTAAAACACCAAATGTTCCCTGAAATGGTTTTGGCCAGGGCAAACTAGCCATCTCGAGGGCTTTGGTTAGGAGCCAGCACAAGCCAAGGACCATTAGCAGCAGGAGGCTTGCATGTGGCTGCTCTGCTTTGACAGGGAAGAGAGTTTAATCGCATGGACGAGGCAGCTCTGGGCCATTTGGACCAGCACCTTGATTTCATTTAATTACCTAATGCAGACCCATCACAAGGCCACCCTTTCCCTCCCAGCCACTGCCCTTTGCTCAGACCCATCCTGCAGATGCTGCTGGGCAAATGTGCCTCAGCTTAATCCCTTTCAGCCCCGCACGTCCATCTTCCTTTCTGCTCTTTCCAGCTCGGAAGGCAGAACACTGTCAGTGACACGAGATAACGTAAAATAAACGGTCGTGCTGCCTAATTTGATTGGGAGCAGATAAATCCCCGTTCCTAAAGCGAGCAGGTGCACGCAGGAGGCGCTGGCAAGGGGCCGGGGATGCGCACGCACTCGGCGAGCCCATCAGGAGTTTCTCGTGGGGCTCGTGCCCCAGCTGTATCAGCTCCCAAGCGTCCTCTCCAGCACCAAAGCTTTTTCTTGGCTTGCCGTTGCAGTTAGCGTGACCTCTTGGAAGATAAGACACATGAGAGAAGTCTGAGGAAGCTTGATTTTTCCGGAGTTGAAAAGGGGAGAAAGACACGGGAGAGAACACGCCTGCGCTCTATAAATACCTTCAAGGTAACAGTGCAAGGGAAGGAAGAGGATTAGTCACACTTCTGTAGGGCAGGGAGGGGAGGAGGGAGAGCAACAGCGTGAAGCAGAGGAAGGAAAAGTTTTAAGCTGAGCATTAGGAGCAAAATGTCTAAGCTGTTTTCCTTTCTCACTTTTGCTGGAAAATGAAATTGAAGGGCCTCAGTTTGGGCCAGGCTTGAATCTTGATGCAACCAGTTTTTGGGAGAGTCATGGGTTTTTGGCCACAGATGTAAATAGTACATCTATGTGTAGGATCTCCACGTCCTAGGTGCATCCATGAGCACACAAGGGGTCTGTGTATCCTCCAAGACAGTGGCAGTGTCACCAGGTGCAGGGTCACCCCGTTGCCTGGCACACTTGGAAGCATGCTGAGGTTGGGCAGAGTTCCTTCATCTTCTTTTTCCCCACACCCCACACACCCCACACTCATCCTGAAGGTACCATGGAAGGATGGAGCTGCCCAGCCAAGGGCCTTAGTGGTTGTTTGAGGGAAAATTTGGGAGGTGGCTCAGTGAGGGATGAGTCTGGGTCAGCCAAGAGCCTTGGCTAGCCCTGGGCTCTGTATCTTGTTAGCAGGTTATGAGGTGTTTCATCTTCTCTCCAGAAAAAAATCTTGTTCTCAGTGCCTCAGACCAGGCCGCATCCTGCCCACCTCTCCCCGGACCTCCCTGTCCCGCAGACCTGGCCCCATCTTCTCTGGAAATGGAGGTGGGGAAGGCAGGAGCTCGGGGGCAGCTCCCTGAGGGACCAGCTCCAAATCTGGCTTGGACAATCATTCTTCTTGTCACCTTCTGTTATGCTGGGACTCAAAATTCAGCATTTTCCAAAAAACGCAGGTAGCTGCTGCCAAGACTTTTCCCTGTCTCCCCAAGCAAATGCCAAGAACTCTTTCTTCTCACAACAAATCAACTAGCCAAATATAGGAGTCCCTGGAGAAAACCCCTCAGGCTAGTAAGAACTAACGAGTTGATCCAGCTGAAGGTAAACAAACTAATTATGCTGTTAGTCAGCCCGCGGTTTCCTGAGTAAGTAGAGCATGTAGACGTGCCAGTCTGTCCATCCCGAATAACTTATGGGTCCCCCAGCAAGGTTAGATAGGTTCCATACAAGTCTCCAAACATGCTTAGGTCCCACAGGTAGGTGTGAAAGTGGCTGTGGGAAAGGCAGGGACAGAGCAGAGTGCATGACGGAGGTCTGTAGATCCTCAGAAATGAGCTCCATGCATGGATGTGAGTGCTGGGTGAGACTGGTGGGAGGCCAAGGCCTTACCATAAAAGTGGTCCATAAAGCCTGCAAGCCTGGGTAGGAAAGGCAAATTGAGAGCTTTACATAGGTTCGGGACTGCTCCTGGGAGGTAAAAGCAGCTGAGCAATGCCAAGGGGGAAGGATGGTCCTGTAGACATTAACCATCACCAACTGCAGACGTTAACCACCACAAAGCAGCACAACTGTGGACGTAATATGATGTGTTGTCTCTTGGGCAATGCTCAGGACCTTGCTCCTGTGTCATTTTTATCTTCCAAGGAGGGCTGCATTTTCCAGAGAGATGGAAATGTGCAGGAGCTCCCCCAGGATGGGTTTGCTCACCACGGTGTCCCCTTGGACATGCCAAGGATGCAGGGGGCAGCCGGCAACTGGTGGTGGTGCAGGGAGTGGGGAAAGCACAGGCTGATCTTCAGTGCAAAACCCACCAGAGCAGGGAAAAGCCTCCCAAGGTGAAGGCCTCCTGTTGGACAAAACGTGATGGTGGGGAGCACCCAGGTGGAGCGAGGCATTCTGGCAGCTCCAGGAGGTGTTTCAGCACACTCCGGGACTCTGCTGGCACCTCCTGCACGCTGCTCGGCTCAGATGTGACACCCCTGTTCTCTGTCATCTGATGTGGTGGGTGGCAAAGGTTAATGGCATGGCATGCAGTGGTCGATAGCTGTCAGGCACAATAGTTATTGTGACAGCTCGAAGCGAGGAAGGGACAGGGATTAAGTGAATTGCCCGGTGCTGTCTCCCCTTCCGTGCATATGATTTGTGCACACCCGACTGAGCCTCACCACTCATGCCCGTGGTCCCACGTCCTGCTGCCCTGCAAATTCAGGGCCTGGTCCCCAGACACAGGGGATAAAATGCCTCCCCAAAGCATTTTATACAGAAATCACAAGGTAAAAGACCTAAGGGAAAAAAGGGTGAAAGAGAGGGAGGGGAAAAAAATATGTTCCTTCATGGTGCTTTTGTTTTCTAACAATGTTGACATTATGTGGAGTAACCGAGTATAAAATCTGCCTATCGTCTGGGAGCTGGTGTGCAGAAAAGATGCTATTATCTGAGCCTTTTATGCCTCTTTACCCTGTCTGGATCAGAGGAGATAAATGCGTAGATAGGAGCTGAGGCTCCTATCTTTATTTAAGCTGTCAGGTACCGCTACGTTATTTTATGCTGATTGTTATAGAAAGCCTCCACAAAGAGATATATGTTTCTATATTCCCCCACATTTGCTATTTTAATCTATAATTTAATAATAAAAGAGATGTATTTCCCTATATTATTTTTATTTGTGGTGTCAGTGCTTCTCTTTCACTCTTATTTTTCAAATAAACATCCACAGACACAAAGCACTTAAAATATGCACATAATCAATCTTCTCTGTTCTCTTTTGGGCTCCCTTTTGACTATTACTGCAGTCATACTTTAATTTATGCATTAACGCAAAAGCATTTTTAGTACGAGACGGGTTCCCCGTGGGGATGGCAGGCTCGCAGCGAGCGCATACGTGTGAATGCGTGACCCTGGTTTCGTTCAGACATACTCTCACACCACTCCCACGTCCTCCTGGCTCACACGCCTGACGTTTTGCACTTATAGGCCTGAAATGGCTCCACTTTTGTAGATGTGCAATTGTCAGTGGGGCCAGGAAGCATCCTTAAGCCCCGTTTTGCCGTTGTCCGATCTGGTTATCTACCGGCTTCCTAGCATGGTTTTGGCTCCTCCTGACCATTCGGTGTCTCAGCACAGCTAGGAGGGGACAAAAACACAGGACACATGGGCAAAGGTGCCCTGTGCTGATGGGGAGCAAGGTTTAAATTGGTGGGCACACACAAACCACAGCATGCTTTTTGACCCCAAGGCCAAAGATCTGGTACTGACTGGTTTCTTTCAGTGGTACCAGTAAAACCCAAGAAGCAAGGGGCTGACCCCAGTTTCCAAAGAAACACTTCCCATCAGGAGTTAACAATTTCTCAGGCATTTCCCTTAGTGAGGGCACCCTGAGGCTGAATTACAAATGGACAAAATGCACGGGACACAAAGCTTTGCTTGGGTAAGTCCATGTTTGACGTGTCCTGATTCTTCACAAGCATTGTTAGGGATTTTCTTTTCTGTTCTCCTGTCTGATCTGCTGTTGGTTTTACCTGTATGCCCCCTCATGCAGCCAAGTACCCACCAATCAGTGCGTTTACACCTAGACCTTGGGGAGCCAGAGACCATTTGCACCGGTTGGCAATGATAAGGGCAGGAAGTTTGGGGATTAACCACCCCCAGACACTTGGGTTTCTGTGTTCATCATGAACCAGAACAGCTCAGAAACAAACAATGCAGGAGCTTCAAGAATATAAACCCAGTGCTTGAGAAAGGGTTTGTTGGAAAAACAAGTGATTGGGTCATTGAAGAGTAAGGACAATATTGGTGCCGAACATGGAAACTTTGGGGCCAGAAGGGACAATGGAAAGATACCATTTTTGGTAGCTAACTGGAAGTGCACCATTTCACAAAGCATGTGGAGGAAATACAAACACTTTTGTGTTAGTTGTGATTGTTTTCAGATGCTGGGGATGAGCGGCATTAGGACTTGGACAATATCTTCCAGAATATTGAGGTGCCTGCATCACATTAGGGAATTGACCTTCTCAGAGGTTTCTAGGAGAGGTTGTAGAGGACATAGGTTCATGAACATCTATACATCTACAGCCAGCTATCTACTGTATGACTGCCTACTCAGACCTTGGGTGAGTTTCCTTCCGTGGAGCCTATTACCATGATTTCTCTGTAGCTTGTTCTCTTTGAGGCTGCTGTAACCTTACCTGCTAGACATCAGGGTGGCAAAGCCAAATGGCTCCAGGCAACCCTGTAGGACCTGTGGACAGTCAAAGAAAGTAAAGGGGCTTGTGAACTGTCTTTCTCTTGGTTTAAGAAAGGTGCTTGAAATAATTTCATCTCATTTCTTTCCTCTGCAAAAACAAGTCTTTCAACTATCTGGAGCCACTTGGAGTCATTTGTCTTTTGGCAGAAAGTATCTGCTTTCTACCATAATTCCTTTTTTTTTTTTTTTTTAAGGCTTAAAAAAATGTAATGGACTTTACCAACCTCAAAATTTCCAATGGGCAGAGAGCACAGCAGCACTCAGGAATCTCTGGTTGAGTGGAGGCTGTAGCTGGGCTGGGCTGTGTCACCAGCTGACATCTCCCAAGGTGTGTGAAGGTCCTGCTAAGGAGCCTGGCCTTCAGGAGAGAAGGGCAGCTGCAGCCCTTTGAGTAATTCCCAAGCAGCAACTTGGCAGCTTTTCAGATTTAAAATAGTGAGAGAATTAGTGGAAGTAGTTTCAATCCCAATTATTTTCCTCTTATGGCAGAAAAAAGAATCCATGGAAAACTGGGACAGTTTCTTTCCAAGTGTGTTGAAATGATATCAGAAGTGGAAGGGGGAAATGAGGGAAGCCCAGCGTTGGCCCAACACCTCCTGTCCTGCACATCTGAACCCTGTGCCATCCAGCATCCACCTCTGTCAAACGTATTCGCAAGTCCTGGCATACCAGGAGTTATAAGGGCTGCTGGCAACATTTTCACTCTATCTGGTCTAGAAACAGCCCCTAATTTCCAAGCTGTAGGAGTTACATCTTTAAGGGGAAAAAAAAAAAAATAAGGAAAATTGAAAAGATATATGAGAGGTTCCTTCTGCTGCCAAGTAAAAAGTCCTGAGATAGCCTGAAAGAAAAAAAAAAAAAAAAATACAAGAAAAAGCAGTTGGGAGTCACTGATGTACAGATGTGCCTCTACCCTGCTTGGGTCAATATTTCCACTTTTAAACCTCATATTGTGCTGCTGCTGTCGGGTCAACAGGGCTGCAAGATGTTTCTCAACCTCCTTCCCTCCTCGTGGCAGCAGTGGGGGGGCTGTTGGAGAAGTGCAGGAGCCCAGATTCACGGGGAGGCTGAGAGCACAAAGACTACCTGCTGATCCCTTGGCGCTGTGGCCAAAGCAAGGAGCAAAGTTTCCCTGCATCGCAGCAAAGCAAAGTTGGAAGCAAAGTCTGTTTTGTCCTCTCCCCACTAGTTCATAATTGGCATTTAGACTGGAAAGATTTACAAACCACCTTTTCCAGCACATTACCCACGTCCTACAAGAACCCTGCAGTGCAAGCTATAAACTCCTGATCCTCGCAGCCCCCCTGTGCGTGGTGCCCAGTCCTGCACACGCTGCACATCTTCTGGGATGTGAACTCAGCCACGTGCTCCAACGCCACGCACCCCTGCTCTGTGCCCTGCAAGGACGCAGCCCCACTGCAAAAAAAAAGGACAGGCTCAGGCAGAGACCGAAGCATCTTCCCTGGGGACCTCGCACCACCTGTGCACGCTGCTGAGATGGAAAATACAAGCACCCAGAGATGGAAAATATAAGCGTCCAGAGACTGAAAATATAAGCAAGGTGGCTTCATGTGGGTCCTGAATCAAAAGCTCATGGGAAGGAATGACCCAGATTGGTCCCACTGAAAGCCCTTGTCCTCCTCCACCCTTATCTACCTCTCTTGGCATCTTCTGACAGATGATTTTTACCTGTGGCTCTGTCAAAGACCCTGAAAAGCTGCCTGTCTCCCCACAGCCCGCTGAAGTGAACCTCAGAGATCTGGTCTAATCAGCAGGTTTGCAGGGAAAATAAGATTTATTTATTTTTTTTCCTTCCTGGCTGACTTCCATCAGCAGCAGCTCCAGCTCTCCAAGGCACATCTCAATTAATTAATAGAGTCAAACTTTATTAGAGACAATCGTTGGCCAGAAATTACCTGATCCTCGGTTCTCTGCTTTTCTCCTGGTTTCTCCCTGCTGCTTTCTTCTCTCCTGCCTGCCTCACCAGCGAAGTGTGTCCTGGCAAAGCCTGGCATGGGGAATGGGAGCTTCCTTAAGGAAGGAGGGAAGGAAGGAAAGATGGATGGAAGGAAAGAAGACAGCAGAGACAGGGGCTGGAGGCTGGGATGGGCTCAGCAGAGCAATCATGTCCCAAACCAGGCTCATCCCCACCAAAACAGCAGCAGCAGAGGCTGCTTCGCTTCCGCAGATAAATGAGAGGCATTCTCCAGGGCTGTCAGAGCAGTACTTTTCAACAGCCTCAAATTATTATTATTATTTTCTTTTAACATGAATGCAAATACGTCAGCCTTTCTAGGTGGCTTCATTAACTGCTCAGCACATCACTCAGAGCCTCACAATTCTTGTCAAGTATCCACATCCCCGTCCCATGCTCATTGCAGAGTCTGAATTCCTCTAATTCTATCTCATGATGGAAAACAGATTCAGGGGAGGATTAAATACACATATATATACAAGAGATAACAGCAATTTTGCTTCTTCCTTGCAGTCACTAAATAACAGGGCAGACACCTGCTGGAGTCACTGCAGCTTACACCCAGAGTAACTCATTGCTATATTGTGGTGATACGGGCAAAAATTGAGTCCCATACTTGGTTTTAGTAGGTTCGTGTGGAAAAGGCAAAGTGGAGCAACGTGTGGGAAGAAGAAATTCTTATTTTGCTTCTTGATTGCACAGGAAGGAAACAAGAAGAGTGTGACGGGGTCATTATTGAAGATGACCAAACTTAAAAAATAAACCTATAAACAGCAGAAAATCCTCATTACAACAAGATTTGTCTGCATATTTTTAGAAATGCATCAGACTACTTCATTACATATATTCCATCTCCCAGGAATTTTTCAGATGTTTTCCTCAGAAACATCATAATACAGGGGATGTGCATCACTTTGATATGTCTCTCATGGGCAGAGCCTGAGCTTACCCATGTCTACTGCTCCGTTTGTTTAACTTCCCTGCCCCAGGGTCCTGGTGCCTTTGGTCCCCTCGAGCCTGGCCTCGAGATTCAGAATTTCTCCTTGAAAGCCTCAGCTCCGGGCATCAGGTGCTTTCACTTCTTTCCCCTGAGCAGCCAGCTGTCACACACGAGGAGAGATGCTGGAAAGCAGAACGCAGAAGTGAAGCAAGAAGCACCGTCTTCTCATCTCTTTTGGGATGCAAAAAAGCCCTCCCTTTTCCAATTTCCAGGATGACTTTGTTTCTCCAGCTGCATCTCCGCGGCTGTATAAGAAGCTCCTTCTCCCCTTGGCCACATGCCACAGAGAAGACCTCCTTCAAAGCCCTCAAAGATGGACGAATTCAATATATTTCCTACATAAATGAAGCATGAAGAGGTGGCTTCTACGACTCCTTTGAAGCTGGGGAGCTCAGCTGAGAGATTTTTCAGCACCCTGCAAGAAAACACAGCTGAAGAGGCAGTTTTGAGGAAGGGAAAGCCGTGAGCAGCCATCCCTGGCCTTTCTTCATTTTAAGAAAAGTCAGAGAAAGGCGGTAAGGATGTGAGCAGAAGGCACAGCACACAGATTGGCTCAAAGATGTCGAAAGAGGATCTAAACCATTGCTTCAGACATGGATGGGGAAGAGCACGATGACTGATATGCAGGGAGAGGCGGTTTTAAGCATGTTTCGGCAGCTGTGTCTGTCTAAAAGGCCTGAGCCTTGGTGTTCGGCTATACAATAAATAAATAAATAAATAAATAATGAGATGCCAGCTGTCAGAAGTTGGGACTTTTCATTTTTAATGAAGGCTGGGTACTCCAAAGATGGCAGACTGATCTGGCAAAAGAAACGAGGGAGGTCTGAGACGCTGATTAAACCCCACTCGCTCTTTTGTTGCTCATAAATCCTCGAAATCTTTAGAAAGCTCAAACCAAACTTTACGCTTGGTGATGCAGTGATATTTTGCAGCTGAAGCAGATCTGGCTGCGACGATGCATTATCAGCCTTCGCAGAGCTGTGCCTGCCTCCCGGAGGCTGCAAGCCCTCTGGTCCCCCGAGGGATGGAGGTGCCAGCTCTGGTCACCCTGCTCACATCAAAGGTGCTGGTGCACAGAGGAGCTGTCGGGGTGCCTGAAAGCAAAGGCGCCTTTGGAGAGGTTGCGAGCACATGTTTACAGATGAAAAGTTTTTCGTGAGCTGCTTGGGAGCAGAGAAACGTGAAGAGGAGAACAGATTGCCAGCCTTGAAACAGCAATGCTGGGAGCCGTAAAACTGGCCAGATATGAAAAACACAAGTGGAAGTTAAGGAGGAAGAAATGGAAGTCTCCTGAGGGCTAAACTCTTTCCACTCGAACCATCCCAACATCCCTTTGGTTGCAGTGGGGGAGCAAACCTCCACCAAGCCCCCCAGATTGGATAAGGGACCTGCAGCCAGACCCTGGTGGCTGCACCAGGGCTTATGTGGATGCAGATGGCACCCGGTGCTTCGCCTGCTCTCCAGCCTCGCAGAGCTGTTAATTGCTTCGTTAGGTAAATGGTGATACCGAGGTGGGAGGAAGAGCAGGGGTAGGACTCAGCACAAAGCAGAGGTGTTACTTTAGCTTTCCCCAGCCCACTTTCTACCAAACCCAAATGTTGCTAAAAGACAATCCTCAAAACCTAGGGTGGAGCAGCAATGCTCATGCCATGGGTATTGGACCCTTGTGAAAGGAAACAGATGTTTTTTTTTTATTATTTTATTTTTATTTTAAAAGCATTAAAAAAAAAAAAAAAAAAGTTGTTAATTCTCAGGTATGCTTCTGATGTCGCCAGCAGAGTAAAGATGGATTATTCCAAATCAATTAAAAGAGCCATGTAAAATTTCAGTGTAAAACTGAACAAGGCCATAAGCTTTCCTTTGCAACCCATAGCTCCTCACCAAAGCCTCAAACAGCAGAGGAAACCTCGCACACTCCTGACTCTCCTGCTACTCTGTGATGATAGGAACCGTATCTTTTAATGCAGGACCTGAGGCAGGAGGCCTCTGCCTTTGTGGTTTTTCTTTGCTCGTGTTCGGACCTTAGCGTGCAAATACATTATTCTCTGAGTCTGGGATAATTTGCAATATGGCCCCCAAATGCTTTGTTTGAGAAATGCTGCCACGCACAATTCCTTGCAAACTATTGCTTAAAGGAGGTTTTTATCTGCTCTGTAAGCAAAGATAGGGACTTCGGTTTGCAGAGGCAAGCCATGCAAAACCCAAGTGCTGTGTGTGCAACCCGAGCTATAATAACGGTGATAGCTCTTCCAGGGCTGTAGCAGAAGCAGCTACTCGCTCTGGGAGGTTCGGGTTCAGCAGAGAAACAAACGAGTTGAAAGCAGGGATTTTAAGCTCAGCAGCAAAACCAAACTGAAAACCTGAGTCAAGGCAGCGCGCAGAAAATAATAGGTGGAGATGAGCATGGGCTGTGCGGGGGGACATCACGGAGACCCCGTGCCTTCCACCCATTTCCTAGCATCTAGGAAAACCTCACCCCTTATTGTAAAAAAACAAACCCTCCACGTGCCTTTAATAGCCAGTAAATGCTGCGGAGAAGTCCCTGTTTTGAAGGTTATACCCAGGGGGCCTGTCAGAGTGTATTTAATGCAGATTTCCTCAGCCATCCCGAGACTAGAAACGTGATGGTTTTTGAAAGGAAAAGGAGCATTCCTCTGCTCCAGCTAGAGGGAACCCTTTTTGATGCTGCTAGCCCCACTGCAGCAGGGACCAAGGCAGTGGTCAGCAGCCACCAGGACCCCAAGCTGGGTGGTGAGGGGTGGGACAGCAGAAGGGCCCTCTCATGGAAGGGTTTGATGTCCCTTGTATACAAACGTGACTGCTAGCAGCTCTTCTTGGGGCTGTCTGAGTTTGGGGTCAGGGTCTTTGGGTTGTTTTCTTGTCCATTTGAGTCCAGGTCTTCACATCCCTGTAAGAAGCAGAGACCACTCCAGGCAAGCCTTATCTCTAATCCAAAAATCATTATGCATTTTATAACATTTGTAACGTATTCCCTCTTATTTACCCTTCCATTTTCACTCTTTTTCCCCTAGAAGGTCTGATTTTGAGGGAACAGAGAGAGATACTGAAACTATACTCACGGATGTTGTCCTGCAGCTCAGCTCAGGGTTGTTGTTATATGGCCAGTCCAAATATCTCTCAATTTTTTCCCCTTAAGCTCATCTTTCCACTTAGCAGATGAGATCCAGTAACCAAAGCCAAGCAGCTAAATCATCCAACTCTTTTTTTTTTCCCCTTTTTCTCTTGTTTGCCCAGGACAAGTCTGTTGACATCACAGAGAATGTTTCCTTTTTCAGCCATTCCATATTTTTTTTTTTCTTTATTTAAAATATTTTAAGGAGGTTTTTACAGTTACAGAACATTTGTTGTGCCAAATGCCCATCAGTATTCAAAAGCTGGGGGAGCTTTTATCCTCCTGATCAACCCTTAGGAACAGCCCTGGGATAAGATGATGTGGAGTTTAACGTGCCCAACATGTTGAGTACCTGAAGCAGCAGTGGTGTAGATGAAGCTAAACACACTTTCTGGCCTTAGTCCTGTTTATACCAGCGTCTTTCTGTGTCATGCAATGACACTTGTCCTGGTTGGGGACATTTGTCCCACAGCTCTCTTTGTCTTCTTGCTTTTAGCTAGAGGTGAAGGACTCTGATACCTGCAGTACCTATGGGGAGGGAGGGCGAGGCTCTCGCAACATTATTTTTACAAGAATAACCCTGCACCTAAAAAACCTCTTTATTTAAGCCCTGCCTGGGGAGAATGTTTGCAGGCTGGTAAGCCATCCCTTTGGGTGCAGGGTGGCATAGCTCTGACAGAGGAGGAACACACTACCTGAAATTCTGCTGCCTGATTTAAATTGCAGTGTCAGACACCTGAAAGAAGCCATGTTGTAGATGGGGTTGCCCCCCCTGTGTCTTTAATTGATGCTTATGATCTTTGTTACTACTTGGAGGATCACTTTCTACATACTTTTATGCCTTTTGGGTCTTCTGGAGTGGTACAAGACGGTCTGATACCCATGTAAGGTGGACAACCTGTGGAACTGCTCACAGCAGGGTATTGTGGATGTTTACATGGGTCTAAAGGGAAAATGAACACGTTCCCCAAAAGAACTCCACTGAGAGACGTTGCCTCTGTAATTCTGGCTCAGGATGTCCACCAGCCAAAAGAGCTGAAGGCTGGAGGGGCATCGTAGGGCAGTGCCATGCCCCAGCCCCGTTTCCATAGGGCATCTCCCCCAGGCATCGTCTGCTGGTCACTGCTGCACACAGGCTGCTGGGTGGGATGCATCCTTGAACGGCTGCTCCTATGTAAATCTGGGTCAGGGGAGGTTAAACGCCACTTTGTGGGGTCAGTGAGTGATTTAAGGATGTCAGAGCAAAGGTCAGCCCGGCAAGATCTTTAGCCGTGCTCCCAGCTCAGCATCATTGGCAGCTGAAAAACTTTCCGGGTCAGAGGTTGTGCCCAGACCCTTGCATTTAGTAATAGCCCCAGTGGATCGTGCAGCTTCATCCCCCCCCAGGAGAGACGACCACGATCCAGGGCTCCTGCTTTGCTGTTTGCATTCTGGGCACTTCCAGTCCAAGCTCCGAGGAGGGACAGAGCCGAGGCTGCCGTTGGGTTTGGTGACCTTGAGTAGCAAACCCCAAACCACAGGCCTTGTACTCCCACCACAACCACCGCCCTGCCCTTCTAAGAAATTAATTGCAAGCAGCAAAAAGCACCCACGGTGCAGACGGGATGCTGGGGGAAGAGGAGCTCGGGGATGCTGGCGGGGTGAGGCTGGGCTCGAGCACAAGCACAGCCTTGTGCTGCAGCCCCGCAGCGGCTTCCCAGACTGGTGGGGAGGGAAAGCGGACGGACAACAGATGGAGAGACAAACCCAGCAGGAGAAGATGTTTTGAGAAGAGGGAGGAGGGGAAGGAGGCAAGGAAAAACACAGACAAGGGGGAGGGTGTCAGCACATGAGAAGAAGACACTGTCTTTCAGGATTAGTCCTTAGGCGGACTGTGTTCATGCCCAGGGTGATTTCTGATGCTAATCAGGCAGGCGTGGGAAGAAGGAAGATATCAGCCTCTCTGCTAGGGTAAGAAGGGATGTGATAGCTTTGCTAAGTGAGGAGAGAGAAGCAGCACAGCTACCTGAGGTCCTTGGCAGCACTCACAGCGTGGAGCCCTGAGACAACAGCTCGGGGCAGGAGGGATGGAGGGGCAAGACTTAAAGAGCTCATTCATATGCCTGGAGTCAAAACACTTCTAAGTGGCTCTGATCAAAGTGAAGGGCGAGCTCTTTACCCATCCCTCCAGGGCAAAGCTAATAAATCCGGGGATCCACCACCCTGCTGTCCTGATCCCCACCCCAGCCCAGCTGCTCGGCCCCTGCCAAACTGGGCAGACTGGTCCTTGCTGTGCTGTCTGCTCTGTGCAAGGATGGAGGTTCAAGGATGGAGAAGTCTGGCTCTGTGCCAGGGTGGAGAGATGCCCCTGGAGCTCATAGCAGCACCGTTTTTTATTTTATTTTTTCCCAGTATGTATGTGCAGGGATGCTAGCAATGGTGCTTGAATAGTTGTGACTGGGGTGGATGTAAAGGGTCTTTTATACACTTCTTTAGGATTATTTGCTTAGAACTGATGTTGGATTTGGTCCCAGAGAGGAGAAGATTGCTATTTCTCTCCCCCCAAAAGTCTTAATCAACTTACATCTGAAGCCTTTGAAATCCAATAGGGGGAAAGTGTATCAAGGCAAGTTACTCCTGGTTTCTTCTACAGAATTCAAAATGACAGAATCACAGAATTAGAGAGCAGCTTGGGTTGGAAGGGACCTTAAAGACCACCCAGTTCCAACCCTGTGCCATGGGCAGAGACACCTCCCACCAGCCCAGGTTGCTCAAAGACCCGTCCAGCCTGACGATCCCAGGTCTTTCAGAGGAGATAAGAGCACCAGCTCCTACTCCCGGTACCTGATTTTCTCAGGACCCAAATGCTGCCTGTGTTCTCTGACTCAAACAGGGGAGATTGCAGCAACCTTGCAAGGCTCATGCTTTGCAAAGCTGCCCAGTGGACTTGTTTTCTGTTTGACACCAAGCTTTCCTTTCCCTGCACATGTAACCCATCTCAGGGTGAGACCCTGGGCCTCAAACAGCCCAGCTGAGAGATAACAACATGAGGAGGGGTGAGAAGGAGAGGGAGATGATCTGGGAAGTCAAACTGAGCACAAACGAGATAAATAAAACGTTGCTTTGTGCTTGTGAGGAAAGCTGCAGAGCAGGACCCACGCACACTTGGAGAGGGTGGAAGGGAGGGGCGGTTTCTGTCCCGGGATTAATTTAGTTCTCAGAAATGTGAGCCCAAACAAACCAGTTGATTTCCAGTGTCTTGGGGAAAAGAAAATAATAATAATAATATAAAAAAGTGAAAAAGTACAGGAAAACAAATACACCCACTAACATAATTTAACTGAGATGTAAATAAATATAGGCATATCCTCACCGAGCCCCAGACCCCCAGCTAATGCTTAGCTCTTTATCCCCATATTTATGAGGGATCTCTGCTAATTCACATCTGCTAAAGTTCCAGCTCCACACTTTCAAATAGCCAGAGTTCCTTTAAAAGATAATCGGCACCTCCAAAGGCTTTTCTTCCTCCCATCCACCTTCCCACCAGGATAAAAGATTCCCCCGCATAATAATTGGCCAAAATGGAAATTGCACACGTTTTTCCCTAAGGTATGCACAGCTGAGCATCTGTGGTCTCAGCTGGGAAGTTCGATTTTATTCAGCCATTCAGCCCAGGTGCTCAATAAAAAATGCAAGAGTGACAAAAACAACGACAAAAAAAAAAAAAAAAAAGAAAAAAAAATAAAGGGCAAAAGAAGGTAATACTGCTGCCAGCTAAACACCTCCTTTTAATCTGGGCTCTGTCCTCCTCCTTTTGAGAGGGAACGGTGTCGTTATTAAAGTCAGATGAGAGGGAGAGATGGGATCCTAGGTGTGCGGGGCTGGAGTGGTTTGCGGAGATAAGATTTAATTTTCGGAGCCAGGAGCTGGAGCTTTGTTGTTGCAGGAGGGCGTGCGTGTGCTGGGGGAGGCTGTGGCGAGGGGGAGGCACGCTGAAACTTCCCCCGGCGATCGACCAGAGGCAGGTCCAGCTGCTGAAAAAAAAGAGAATTGCTTGTGTGGTTTTTTTGGATGGAAATTTCATTTGAAAGCTTCCTTTCTTTTTGGGGAAGAGGTGGAGCTCCCAGTGATGTAGTCCCTGCACCCTTTGTGGCTTGCCAAGGCATCCAAAGTGCACCAAGAACCTGTGTGGGCACGTGGAGCCTTCCCAGTCTCTCCACTGGTTATAATGGGAGCTGAGAGGCCGTGCTGCCTCAGATCTGCTCAGTGATGTTGAGCTCCATTCCTTCTTGCTTGTGGTTTCCTTCTGGTCCTTGTGGCTGGAAATACCTTGTACCAGAGCTGAAATGCTCAAGGGCAGTTGGCCTGTTTGGGAGGGGGCTGCAAACATGCAGCTTTGGAAGCCCAGCTTCTCCAGACACAGCTGACCCTGGCCATAAATAACCAGCCTGATTTGGAGGGGGGCTGACTCTCCCCTTCAGCGGAGGAACACAGTAAATGTCTGGCACCCCTGAAAGGCAGACCATGAGTATGCCAGGAGTGGTTGCAGCCAGCTGCTTTCAGGATGCCAGACATCCTGGAGCTACAAGAGACCCTGTGCAGCTCCTTCAGGATCCCCAGCCTGTGTTTTCCAACCCATTCTGGGAAAATCTCCATTATCATTGTAGATAATGTTATGGCATTGCACAGAAATAGCTGAGGTTGGAAGGGGCTCTGGGAGATCTAGTCCAAACCCCCTGCTCAAGCAGATCCATGAAGAGCCAGTTGCTCAGTACTGTGTCCTGCCAGGTTTTGCACATCTCTAGGGATGGATGCACTAAAAAAAAAAACCCACAGTGATGAGTGAATGGCTCCTCCTTTTTATTATTTTAAAGTGGCTTTAAAGTACAACACCTATTCTGATGCAAGAAATCTCGCTTCTTTTTTATCATTGAAATGGAGCGAAATTTCAGTGATAGCTTCAGCTTGATGAGAACTGGGTGTTCTCCCACCTTCCAAAAAAAAAAAAAAGAGAGAGAGAGAAGGGAAGAGAAAAAGGGGAGAGAAAAAGAGGAGGATTTGTCTTATTATAAGAAATTGTAAAACTGTGAATCATGATTGCTAAGGAAGACAGAGGAAGAGCATCAGCCAGACATGTTTTTGCAAATTCCACCTGGATTTACCACTGAGCTTGCACTTGCTGTCAGTGCTTAAAGACTCAGCAGTGCTAAGTTCAGGCATTCCCTCTGCAACCCACGCCAGATGCAGTGTAAGAAACGTGATGGTTGGGTTGTGCCCCCTTGGGACCATCCAGGACCTTGTCAAAGAACCCAGGATGGGCAGAAGAGGTTGGTCTTGAAGCTGTCTTGGTCTCGAAGACCTTCATGGCAGGGATCATTTCTCTCTATGCCTTAGACAGAGAAACTGACATGACATGGTGAGATTCATATCCTCTTGTGTTATGAAAATCATGATGCCACTGCTGGCAGACACTGAGGAACCACACAGAGGGGAAATAACTTGCCCACAGCTGTGCAGCTCCAATCTGTTTTGGAGGTAGAACAGCCCTAAGGATTCCTGGATGTGTTTGATGCTTGTCAACAGGTTTCTAATGAGAAACTCAACCTTAATCCACACTATCTTGGTGGGCTTATTATATTTTTAATTGACACCCACTTGATCAGTAAAAGTATCTCTGCGAGAGAAAAAAAAAAAATGCATGCTTTCACAAAATGGTGGGGATGTGGGCTCCCAAAGCAGACATTGGTGTGAGACAGTGAGAACCCTCTGAACACGAGCGTGTAACATTCAGACTTCCTCCTGCATTCATAAAATTGGGGTCAATAACACCATTACTGCCACTAACTACAGCAGCCCCATTTCCCAGAACGTCAGCTATAATAAAATAGCTCCCCAAATGTCAGCCTGAGCATAAAGGATATTAGAAGCCTAATGGAGCACATTCATAGTTCTAATTGTGAGTAAAATATCAGCAAACGACTGAATACTTCAACAGGGTTGTTTAATAATTAGGCCAGGATGCAAGAGACGGGATTCAGCTTGGTGCTGAAAATGAGGAAGGGCTTGTGATGAGGGGAATAAAGAGGGCCTTTTGCAAAGGCAATTTGAGACGAAATATTGCTGGGAGAGTGCTGTAAAAAATGTCATGGGATATGGTCTCAGCATGCAGAGTCAACAGGAGGGCGAGCTTGCTGCACTGATTGCCCAGGGAGGAGACTGCCAGAACAAGATGTTGGTGAATAAGCTAAGTTTAAATAGAAACTTTGTCATGTTTGTTTTCATTTGGGTTTTTACATCAAAGGCCTCATTTATCCTCTCCTCCGAGCAAAAGGCTACATGAGGCAGAGCTGTCCTACCACCTGAGCAATAAGGAAATCCCAGCAGCTTTGAGCCAGTAACATTAAAGCCCATCTTTGCAACTGAGCTTTGACTTTGACAGTCTCTGGGGATCCTCCCTGTCCTTTATTACCGTGCTTCCCTGACTGTTGCCATCCTCCCACGTAACAGCAATGAATTATTGGTGAGATGTTTGCAGTTGCAGAGATATGGGGAGTTTTCCTGGTCCTACACAGGGATGAGGCACTCGGCCCTTCTCCTCCCACCACGGTGTAGGAGAGACCACAACCTTTGGTGACTCCATCCAAGACAATGTCCATCAATGCCACCTTGATGCACTGTAGAGAGGAATGGCACAGTGGATATGCATGGGGCAAAAAGGGTTTGTGAAGATAAATAGAAAGATATATATATATATAATATATATATATATATTTTTTTTTAAAAAAAAAGACAAATAAAAGGTGATAGAAGTTGACGAATACCCGTGACAGATGGACAGGAGATGTTTGAGAAGATCCCAGTGACTTTTAGGGTATCAGTGTTCCTCCTCTATCCAGTGGAGTGCTGTTGGATTTTGGGACAGGCAAACAGGTGAGATGTCTTGTTCTTGCCTCCATCAGCTGTGCTTGTGACAATTTCTGTGGCGCTTTCAGCAACATCAGCAGAGTGCGATCAATGGCATCCTGGCCCTGCTCCAGCTGTAGTAATTATACCCTGCCTCCCCAAATTCCTCCTGTAGTCTCAATTAAAAACAATTTTCTTCTTCACTTCCTGCCCCAAACAGTTGCCTCAATTAGTTGTGCAGTGTTGATTAAACAAGCCAGTTCCTAAAGATGGTTGGAAAGGGTTTGGGAGTCCTTGGGGATCTGAGCACTGATGGAATGCACAATATTAATAGAAATCAATAGAATTAATGGGTTAATTCTGTGCTAATACATAGTGCTGGAGGAGAAGTTAGGCTAATGAAAATGCATGTATTCCCTAAACTATTCCATTTGCATCAGATGATTCATCCACTACTGCTTCTTTCAAACAACATTACGAGATTAAAAGCACATTTGCTAAGTGTACATGACCAAGTGGGGGAAAGGAGCACGAAGTTGCTTTCAGGAAGTTCTGCCGTACCCAGTTCTTTCAGTAAGGTGCTCTCTCTGTGTCTGGCTCTTTGCAGGTTAGGTGAGGAGCAGAGGGAAATTGGAGAGCTGTTGTAAAGGGAGATACTTTCCATGCTAAAGTCCATGCTAAACCATGTTGTGAATCAGCTTTCTCTTTCTATTCTGGATAGACCCACGGAAAAGCAAAGTTATCCATGGAAAAGCAAAGCTCTTTGGGTTTCCTTCCTCTGATACTGGCTTGCGATTGGCAACATGTCTGAGAGCCCACCAGGAAAATGGGGCAGTAACTGCAAATATTTGGGGCTGCAGGAAGAAATGAACATTTCTGATATGCTTGCACACCCCTGCTATAACTGGGCCCCAGCCCTTAGCAAAGACCAAGAGGAAATATTTGTGAAAGGGGGTTTAGTCTGGAAGTGGGGTGCAGGGAGACACAGCCTTGAGCAGCAGAGGAGATAATCCATCACTTGCAACCATTGGTAAAGGGCAAGACATCATGGATTTAAAATGAGGCAGGATGAGGTGTTAGGAAACACTTTCTGAGCCCAGGTACACCTTGCAAAGGCTTTGAAAACTACCCAGACTCCAGTCAACTTTTCAGCCTCCCCTTGTCCCTGCAAAGCTGAAAGGAGTGCAAGAAATATCCTCCCAACATACCCAGGGGCCTGACATCCCAATGGCATCGCTGGGTAGAGCCTGCAGCCACTGCAAGCTAGGGTTGCACGTGCTGCATTGTACGTGTTGCGTTGCATGTGCTGTACAACACACTTCTGTTATTGCACACAAAATCAAGGAGCTTTTCGGCCGTGTCCCTGTGTGGTCGGCCTGATAAAGGAGCCCTTTGTAGGCTGCATCCAAAGGCCACCCGGGCAGCTGGCGACTCGGCAGCAGCACTTCAAAAGTGAGGTAACTGCTTGCTACGGGGCCGTCCAGATGCTGGCCATGGGGCAGCCTCAGCCCTATAACGAAACCCGCCGAGCAGGCGGTTATTCTAACCGAGCAGAACAGGTTGCAAAACCTTTGAAGGCTGTTTCTCCTCTGTGGGAAATATTGACAAAACAAGAGGCGATAAAGACACTCCCGGCAGCCTGCTGAATTTTTGGCAAAGGGGAAAATGTTTTTGGCTGAAAATGAGGTGATTTGGATCCTGAACTGCATCTGTAGTGCATGCTGGGAGAGGAAATCCAGCTGTGAAACTCAGAGCAGGAGCGAGCCAGATTGCAGGACTCACCACGGCCATAGTTCAGAGACCACATTTGTCTTGGTCTGGGGACATTTGAGTTCTCAGTTTAAAGACAAAAGCACCTTTCTCTTTGCCTGTGCAACTCCACTTGCTCTGTGCAAGGTCAGAGCTTTGGGTGGGCAAAGAGAATGCCTGATCCCTCAGCAGCATGGGACGCAGCTCTTGGCGAGACATTTCTGAGCCCTTTTTACACCTACATGCCTCCCCCCCCTCCCCCAGTCTGGAAAAGGAACCAGTTGAACTCATCCGGGCCAAAAGCTGTGCTGCAAACACAGCATCTCCTATCTCCAGCTTTCCCTAAATGACTGGCTGAATGAATCCTGATATCTCCTGCTTCCACATCCAATTAAAAGACTTCTTGTATTGACCCTCAGCTATCCCAATCCGAGTTTAGGAATGAATGCAGTGGTCAATATGCAGATAGATTAACTTGCTGTTAACAATGACAGATTTTCCTAAAAAACAATTGCAATCTGGGACAACCTTTTCCCCTCAAAATACACCTCACTTAAAGTAAAACTTGGGAAAGAGGTTGTTTTATTTGAGGGAGGGCTTCATTACAAAATTTGAGGAACCCCTCTCTTTTTTGGTCTAAATGAGGTTTTTAGCCCATTCTGCTTTGCAGAGTGACTCCACAGCTACTGATTGCAGGAATGATTACTAAAAAAATCCAGTGTGGACTAAATCCCCCAAACCCACTGTTCTCTCTACAGCAGAAGCGATGAGCTTTCTCCGGCAGACAGGGGGTCTCTTATCCTCTCCGTGGGTAGCCAGGAGACGGTGCCTTTACCCAGCCAAGCGCATACGATATCGATGAAGTATTTTCCTTAATTTACTGAAAGTGCCATTGATTCCCTGCTTGATCTATTGTCCTTCTGGACCTGAGCACCACCGTGTTTTTCCCATAATGAGCTCCATATTCAGAAGCACTTATGTGAGGTGGGCACCTCATTTCCAGAAGTGTTTTACGATTGTAGGAGTGTGAGTCTCCCGGTCTGTGTATGAATTACAAGACAACGAGAAGTGTCTCGTTGCTGTTCCCACTGGTGTGCCTTGGCCCTGGCCCAGCACTGCACCAAGGGCTCAGCACACCCTGGTCTCTACTTTGAGCTGTGCTTTGGTCTCTGTAGGAAGGAAACCTGGACACACATCCTGGAAGGACCCAGGGAGAGTTCAGGTCACAAAATCATAGAGTTGTTCAGGTTGGAAAAGTTCTCGAAGATCATCTCATCCAACCTTTAACATAGTGTTAAATTCCACCACTAAACCATGCTACTAAATTCTACATCTTCATGTTTCTTGAAGACCTCCAGGGATGGCGACTCAACTGCTTCCCTGGGCAGCGTGTTCCAGCACCACACAACTCTTTCAGTAAATAAATTTCTCCTAATATCCAACCTAATGTATTAGGAAGGTCAGGAATGCTCATCTCTGTGACGTTTTCCTCTTTTTCTTGAAGAAATATGAGTTAGCTAGCAGATTAGAAATGTTCCAGTCTACCTTCACTGTGGCTGCCCCACGTGGTACAAAGTCACTCCTGGAGCCTGTGCACACCCGTATGTTTTGGGGGCTCCAGCAAGACACAGCACGGACACGAGCTGTCCCTTCATCATCACCCAGAACTGAGCAGGGCAGAACCAGCCTGAGCTGCTGCTTCCTCCTCTCCCCAGCCCAAATGCATGGTCCCACGGGCCACCCAGCAGCGTGGTGACACCAGGGAAGAGTCTGGCTCGCAGTGTGTGAGTCCCGTGTGCAACAGACACACTCGTCGCACCATTTTTCTGCTGCTGAACACAGTTCACTCTGCTCTCAGAGCTGCCAAATATCTGCAGTGCTCAGCAGGAGGTCACTGCGTGGTACTCCACCAGACGCAGCCCTTTGTAAGCAGGTGGCAGATGAAACCCTACCGTCCTGATTTCCGTTGTTGTATCATTAATTACTGATTTGCAGCACAAAGACATCGCTGAATATTCAGAGCAGAGACTCTGCAGTAACCTTGCTGACCACCAGCAGGGCTGAAGCCTCCAGCATAGGTGTTTGTGCCTCCAGAAGAGGAGCAGAGCCGGCCGGTCACACCAGCAAATCCCCCCGCCCGGGAAACTTGCTTTTAATCTCTTAATTGCCTTTAATGTATTTGCTGCACCATTGACTTCACTGCGGAATTCACTCCAGCAAAAATAAGACCCAGGTCAGTTCCTTGTATACTTGAGGCATCAGCAATATTAACAAAAATCCAGAGTCACCAGACAGAGCTCTGTGGAATTACTGCGGCTTTAAAGTTGTGTAACTGTGATTAAAACCTTGTCCTTACATTAATTCATACTTCACAGGCCTGTTTTGGACGTTTCACATTGTGGCTCCGCTGGGGAAATTCCAGCTGCGTGTTCTAGATTCATGAGCTGTTTTATTTTGTCATCCCTTCAGTCTGTTGTCTCTGTGGCTACTCACTCAGAGGAGAGGAGAATTACAGCGGCTTTCCCCTGGGCTGGTGTAAATCAGCAGAGCTTCAGCAGAGTGCTCTGAGTCAGCCGCATCCTCGGTGCCTGCTCCCCGTCTCTGGAGATGAGGAATTTCTAGGCAGACAATGGCATTGTGAACAACAAGCTGTGAACATACATGCAGCATGACTGTAGGACAATATTCCCTCGAAAAAAGGTCACCCAAGTGACCTACAGAGGGATTATTTGCCAGCGTTGGGGGTGGATGGAGAGGAGCAGTGCCCAGTTCAGGACCTGGAGCCTGTGAACAACTAAGTTTGTGATGTTGCCTAAAATCCGGAGACTTTAGCTTGCAGAATCAAATTTTAAAGGCAACTCAATTATCTTAAAACAAGTAACCTCACGGCAAAACAGAGTTAGCCCAGAAATGTGCTCGCAGTCACATTTTAAATCTGGGGCACTTACAGATTAAAATTCCTTTCCTAAAGGAAACCATCAGGAAAGGGCTCTAGAGTTTTTGGCACTGACTTTTGGGGCATCGTCTGAAATATTGTGATTCAGGACTGTTTAGTTTCCTCTGCCCAGTGAGAAAGGTGCATCCCATGTGCAGTAGGACATTTGACTCTGTCCGGTAGCCTGCATCAGCAATGAAAGGGTCGCCCAGTTCAATGTCTGGGCCCCAATCTTTAGCTGGACTTGTAGGAGATGCAGACACTTGAGGACAATGTTTGCTGAGCCCAGGAGAGTTGAAGAGGCCAGAGAGAAACTCAACCCACCTCTGACCCACTGTTCCCACTGAGTCTGTCCCTCAAAAATGCCCTGAAGGAGCTGCAAGAAATCTGGAATTGGGTAATTCTGAAGTGAGCATTTCAGAGGGGATGTCTGTGGTCAATAAGGACACAGCAGCACCCTAAAGAAAGTTGATCCAGCTCCAATTTGTAGTCAAAGTCATGCAGAAATGATCAACCCCCCCCTCAAAGATTTAGGAGCTTCAGTCTTATTTAATCAGACACTTCCAAACTGGCTCCTTCTTCAACACTGGAGGCTGTCTGTGCCCCAGAGAGCATTAAATCAAACACTGCTCCTGGGCACAGTCAGGCCATAGGAGCAAATCACCTTGGCCAGGTAAATCAGCTGGCCAGATACCTCCGTCCTGTGCCCAGACCTAGTTCTGGAGTCCCAAAGCTCCCCGTGCAGAAGCCAGCATTTCCAAACCCACCTCCCAGCTGGGAAAAACCAAAGCAAGGGAAGGTTGAGGCTTTTCCAGCATCACTGCTAGGAACTAGATCAGGAGTCCTCATCCAAGGCTCTTATGTTGTGTACAAACCACACCACACCACCAGCATCCCTCCAAAGTGGCTACGTGTCCTCTCGTGAGGCATGAAGCATACAACATGGTGTTTGTTGCTCATCCCATGTATGCTCTTTAGATGTAGAGGATTTGGGGATGGGGGAGGTTCAGCGATGCCTGGAGATGCCCGTGCCCCTCTCTAAGGGAATTTGGAAAGCTGTGATGTGTTTATTCTGGAGATCCTGAGAGCGGTGGGAGGTCAGCAGAGGTATATTACACCTGCTAGTATGCTGTGGGGAAGAAGAGGAAGAGTGGCTTGATCTTATTAGAGGAGGTTAAGGTAGAAAAGTCGAGCAGTCAAAAGGCAGGCGATGACAGATTCAAGACTGCCGGTGCAATTTAATTCTTTTCCCCTGGTGCATATCCATTCTGATATGGTCTTTAATTGCATGATTAAAAATATTGATACTGTTCTTGGACAAGATAACAATCTGTAGCACGGAGGTACTGAGCAACTGAAGGCACAGATCCTCAGCATAGATACATAAGCAAGGCAGATGCAATGAGCTTTTTTTTCTTTAGCTGAATGTAAGGGCAGGCTTCTAGGTTGGGAGGAAAACTGCAGTCCCTTGTCACAGAATGAGGATTTTTTAGCAGAATGAGAAGGATTTAGGTCACGGTGGACAAGCAGTCCTGATAATTGGCTGAGAAGATGGTGTCTGCGGGTCTCAAGCCCTCCATGGACACAGAAATAGAGACTCTGTGCTGGAGAAGACGGGCACAGCTGGGGTGGGTGGCAAAAAAGTAGGGACAGGTCCCCTCCATGTGCCTGGGAGGGCAGATTTTGAACCACTGGATCATCAGAGTAAAGAGCTGCAGAAATGATTTGCAATTCTGCAAAGACCATCCAGGGACAGAAGTTTTAAGGCAAAAAAAGGCTTGTTGAAGAAGGGAGGAGAATGGCGAAGTGATTTTGTTATCAAATGTTTTTCAACAGAAGGAGAAACCTGAAAAGTATCACTATTTAAAAAAAAATCACAAAGAAAGCAATAACAAGAAGTGGGGAAAGAATCTGGGAAGCAAGGAGCCAAAAGAAGCACATTTTTGCAAGAAGGGTAATTAACCATTGGAACAAACTACCCACAATAACAGATTTCTTTGTCTCTTGAGATCTCCTATCAAGGGTGGGTGCTTCTTTGGAAAAGCTACTTGAGCCAAAGAGAAATTACAGGGGCCATTACCACCGCAAGCGGATGCAGTCCTCTGGCCTGTGTTATGGAGGAGGTCAGCTTGAACCTTCTGGCCTCTGAACTTGTGAATCATGCAGTCCTTTCGCATTCTGCAGGGCCTCTGCCTCGCTCACGCACAGAGTGCTGAGGGATTTAAACAACTGCTTGCTGACAGCAGCAGAACGGCGATGCTCGCACATCCTGGCTGCAGTGCACGTCCTGGCAGGAGAGCCGCTGAGTGCTTCAGACCTTTCCCCCCTTCCAGCCCTTGGTGGGTTTTGCTCCAAACGCCTGGCACTGACCCACTTTGAGGCCGTGCTTATTAGCGCTGTTCCGCTCCACCACCACATCCACCCTCTGCTCAACCTACAGCCTCTGACAATCCCAGCACCTATCCTATTTTGCTGCCTCTCCTTGGGCTCGTTTGCTCCATAGCAGCTGCTGACAGCTCATGAAGAGACCACACACGCATGGGAGCTTGCACCCACGCTGACATCCTAAACTTGTCCATCATCTGCGTCTCCAGCAGGATCCTCCTTCGAGGTTGTACCCTGCTCTTCGTGGATGGAGCTGCTCTGGCCCACTCCCGCCTGGCTTTAATCTCTGTGACATGGCTTACGTGGTTTTAAATGGGGGGAGTGACCTTCCTTTTCCAAGGACACTGCAGTCCCTACCTCTTTTGATGATTCCCAACCTTACTCTGCATCAGGACCTTTCTGCTTGAGCAGGGCACTGTGGGGAAAAAAGGTAGGAACCCAATTCTTCCTCGGGCACCAGGAACCCTGAGTTCATCCACAGATGAAAAAACACTTTGAAGATGAAAAGCTGCCGCTGCAGCCCTCTGGCTTATTGTTTATCCCTGCACACAGCCAGGGATGCTGGCCCCTGACTGCAGTAGTGCTTGCGGAGTGGAGTATGACTCTATAAGGTGAAAAAGCAGCAGAGGATCTGGGCTTGTCTGGTTGTATTGTCCCTGGCTGGGTCCCAAGCAGCTCTGAACTACTCCTCGCCACGTGATGGAGGAAGGGGGTCCTCACAGCCAGATGCTGGCACAAATTTGCTTTGTCTTCAGTGGAGCAGCGCAGAGTTAAGAGCGGCCTCGATGTACCATGATGGAGGAAAAAAAAAGGTTGAAATAACAAACACCATTCAAGGAGAGCTACGATTAGCTGGACTCTATACAGGCTGTTACGAGGAATGCTGGACTTTATTGCTTCTGGCTTTGTCAGCTGCCTCTGGTCTATCCAAACTTCATGACACTTAACATCAGATTAAACATTAAACTTCTCTAAACTGGCCAACTGCAGTCAAATGAGACCAGGGGACAGAGACCAACCACACCGTCGCCTACCTTGATTAGAAGACAGAAAATGTGATATCCCTTTAAAGATCCTGTCGATCTAAGGGTCTGAAATTCACTGATGTGCAATAGAGTTTTTAATAACCCACATGTTCCTGGTAAACCTTCATAATCAATTTCCCTCACACTCATCCTTTCTATTATCCTTCATCATCATCTCCTCTCAGCTCTCTCCAGCAAGCAATTCTGAATTTCAGGCTTGTTCGCAACCTGGTGACCTTCCCCCCTCCCCACCCCAATACAAAACCTATGAATAATCATAGAAAGTGTGTTATAAATAATTGCATGTGTACCGCTGCCAACATGAGGCCAGTAATTAAATTTTATGATTCTGCTTGTGTTTCTGGGTGGACTCTTGCTTTACAAGAGTAACAGAAGCCTTTGAGCAAGTTACTAGACCTTTTTACAGATCAAGTTATCTTGGATTACAAGATCATTTCTTACAGCAAAATTCTTCTTTGGTTATTTGAGTTGAGACTGAAAACAGATTTCCAGGATAGCAATAGGGAGGGCATAAGGAGAAAGTTCAGCATGAAGGTTCAAACCTTGCTTAATAACTTATTATTATTTAATTTCTTTCCATCCCCTGGGATCTCTAGGACAGAAGGAATGTAATTGCCACAAATGCAGGTCTAACTCAGGTGAAGACATTGTGACTTTAGGATGATGTTTCCTTCCGTGGTGTTTCAGAAGTGTTGCTTTCCAGGAGACCTGGTGTTTATAGCAGATGACACTGCTGGCACTTTGCTGCACTGTGAAAGCCTGTCCCACCTTAGGCAATCTCTGACTCTTGCTAGATGGTTCCAGATGCTTTATTTAATTGGTGACACAAGCCAGAGGTCTCCTCTTTAATCAGCTTGCTACTTCCTCGGCCAATGAAATTAATGATCCCTGGTTTGGCCACATCTGGCACCCGGGACTTAGATTTTCATCGCCATCTCGCTTTGTTTCTGTGCATCTTCAGCAAGCATCCTGCTCCTCTGTGACCAGGACTAATCTCCAAGTATTGTATGTCCCCAGCTTCATTTCAGGGTCTGCCTAGAGCTGAACGGTTGTCCCACCTAGTGCTCTGCTCAGTTTTCAGCTGCTGCACCAGAAGTGCATGGACTTCCCTTAGGACTGTGTCACATCTGGAGTCCTATTCATGTCTCAGATACCCTAGAGCATCATCTCAAATGGCAAGGAGCACCCACATGTCAGCTCCTCTAGGGATATAGTAATGTAGATATCTAGCTTAAATGGGAATGACTAAATGGTTACAAGATGACTTCCATCTTCATTCCACTTTGCAGCCTCCCCATGACAAAGAACTTAAATATTTGCCTTTTTCTATTTTCTAGCCATGAATATATATATATATTTTTTTTACCATGCTGCCCACATGGTTCTTTTTCTGCTCACTTCGGCTTGCCTCCCGCCTGGATTCAGCATCTGTAGGGAAAGTCAATCTGTTATCTCAGATTTGGAAAAACCATGAGACAATGCCATTTTTTCTTTGCTCTTTCTATCTCACATATTGTTTCCACTGTGTTTCCCTGTTCTGTGGCCTCCACGTTGGTTTTATGCCTTTTATTACTAACAGTTAGCTGGATGAAATATCTCTTTCACTCTCCCTTTTATGAGATGTATTTGAAAAGTCTTGCCAAAGCTGCTTAGATCTTGCAATGCTGCTTCTTACTGTTCTTTGCAGCAATCTGAATATTACACAAGTTAAAAAAACGAGGCCTGCATTGCTTCCAAAGGTAGATTTCTAACCCAGATTGGACAATTAAAATAACACCTCTGGGCCTAAGTTGCAGTCAGCCCTTGATGTTCTGGGCAATGTAGATACACGCAATAAGATACATCCCTTTGTGGAAAGGTGTATTAATACACAGACTGGGTTTACTATCTGGCTGTATCAGTATAGGCTACACCACAATGCTGTTTCAGGATGAGAAGGGTGGATTTGGGTTATTCCTGCATTACACTCAGCATGTCCCCACTTTGGATCCTTGCATTTACAACCTCAACATCCTTTTAATGTGGAGGATTGTTGGTTTCAGTATAGGTTCTAATGGTTTTGCTTTTTCTCTTCTCGAATACAACCTGCCTTTTCCCTCTGTCACTTCCCACTGTGTTTAGCGCTTGTCTCCCCCCATCAGCCTTGTTGGCTCAGGGGGCAATCACACCTAAGTGGGGTTCCCTAGTCTCTCTCTGTAGTTAATGATGGCATAGAAATGCCTCACTGCAAGCACTCAATTTAGGTTCCTCTAGGAACTGCCTCTCTTAATCAGCTCTGTGTTGACTATTCTCCACCAATGCTATAAAATATATTGCCTACCTATATACACACTTACATTTAAATGCATACATATATACATAAATGCATATATATAGTTACATACCTAACTTCTAGCTTCTTTCATTACTTTTAAATTTCTCACTGTCTTATCTCTTCCTCTCCTCTTCAGTCAGAAGCTTCACCAGTTTTTTTCAGCTTGGCTTCCTTCTCTCATCTCAGTTTCTGCCTTGTTCAGCCTCACTTATGCTTTGGGCTTGCAAACTCCAGCCTTCATGTTTAACATTTAGTGTCAGAAGCTAAAAAGTAGGCTAGGCGTAAGAAGAAAGGATGATAGATAGATGCAATGACCTGGGCTGATACAGACATATACACAATTCTGTCTTTGAACCCAAGGTTGTCTGGAAAAGTGCCACTGGAGAACGTATTTTGGAACCCTGTGGTTTTGTAAAGTCAAGACAAGGATCTCTGTTCCTTGTTTTTAATCATCATTCATCTTCATAAAACTTCAGGGGGGTTTAGCTTTTGTTTGAATGAATTTTGTGACTTCCAGAGAAAACAGAGGCGGGGGAGTATAATTGAGAGCTTGTTTAGTGCCAAATTCATCTTAAAGCAGGGAATGCAAATCACATAGCAAGTGTTGAATTATATATGATTAAAACTGCTTCAGCCCTTGCATAGAAAAAAATAAAAAAGAGCCTTTATATTCATCAGTTAATCATATACAAAAAAAATATGGATAGAACAAAAAAGAATTTAATCACAGAAAAAGGGGTCATGGTTGCTGTTTGACATACGGCTGGGTTCTCTATCATGACAATGCAATGCAGAACACACTGTCACTTAAGTGTTCTAAAGACACACATTAAGAAGGGAGTTCATTGACAAATGACCCTTTAAAAATGGGAGAGATTCATTCCTAGCAATGAATGCTCAAGGTCTGTACAGTTGTCTTGGTTCATCTTGGATATTCTTGTGCTTTGCAAACTAGGCAGAGCTGGAAGCTTTTTCAGTTCTTTGTTACATGTAGTGGTGTAATAGGATGGAGAAGGGTTTGTTTAAACCATTGAAAGCATGGTGCTAATACTGTCCATTTCTGCTAACAGCTGTTAGTCTGGAGTTAGGTCAAACTCAACATCCTTGGATTTCCTGATCCAGAAAGTGCCAGAGATTTAAAATAATAATAATAATAATAATTTTCTTCTTGCTTCTCTATATTTTGTGAATGGTGATCTGAAAATGAGTCCTGGCCCCTGCTGAACCAGCAATGTTGACGTGCTCTTAGGTTTGTTTGATTTAGTGGGCATCATAGCTCCCTTGGAGAGCTTGCTGAACTTCATGTACTGAGTCATCTGTCTTTGAAGGCATTGTGTTCATTTTGCAGCTGGCAGGAGTGTACATGGGGATGCTGTGTGTTCTGCCATAAGGTCAAGCCCGCAGAGATGGTGTTGAGGCCAAGGACAGTGCAGAGTGAACAATTGGGCTCCGCTTTCCCTTGATAAGCAGATACCTCATCTCTCTGGAAAGAATGGCAAAGGAGGACACAGACCTTCAGCAAGTGAAGAAACCACCTTTCTGCTGCTTTGGTGGCAGAGTGTCACTGTTTGGTGGTAGCCACTAGTTAGCTACAGACCCTCAGTAGCTGTGCTAGTGCCTGGTCAAGCAGGCAAAAGCCACTCAGATGGGCAGCTTTATTTGGGCAGAATTGGACATATTTATTTGCTGAACAAGGCAGAAACACTCATGGATCTGGAAGTCAAATATAAATGGGATGATATCCTACCATGTTTCCCGGGACCTGGATGTTCTTTGGGGCTTCGTCACCCTGCCCAGTGCTGAGGTCTCCACCATATCCTGCAGAGCCCTGTGCTGAGCCAGTAGGCCCCTGCTTCCTCTGTGTATCATTTCCAGGAAAATCCAAAGGGCTAAATTTCCCAAGGGACCTTATTGCCGTGCTCAGGGCATGCCTAACTCTGCATTCAGTCTCAAACAGTGCTTGTCTTTCATGGTTAGGGTAGCGGTTGCACCTCTTCCCCCACGGGAGGGCTTTCAAGACCATTCCTTCTGTTTCCCAAGAGAGTCCCTAACCACCAGCCTGCAACATTACCCTCAGAGGAGGAAAAGCCACTTCCCTTTTTCACAACAGCCTTGCCAGGGTTTCTGCCTCTCAGCTTTGGTTTTTCAGGCCTCCATCTCGATTCCGTCAGTGACGGTTACTGCTGACTAACATCAGCTTAACTTGTGAGAGACTTCACGTGGACTTTATTCACTTGACATTCAGGCCCGACTCCAGTGTGGTTTCTTTGGTTTTGAGGTGGCTGTTCTCACGTTACAAGCACACAAAAACCACAAGGCTTTCAGCAACCACAACTGGACATGACCGTAGGAACAGGAAGCAAGCGGGGACCGCAGCAAGGCCTGTGCACGGCCTTCTGCTCCAGCAGGGAAGGGAGGATACAGGAGCCTTTTCTGACAGCTTCTTCTGTAAATGATGCCACTGCTGGGGATTAAACAGACCCTCCGTAATCTGTTCCACTTTTTAACTTTCCATATAACATTTTTCTTAATATCTAACTAAATCTCCCTTGCTGCACATTTACTCTAAATTACTTCTCATCTTACATCCCACCACGGTGGAGAGCGATCTATCACTGTCCGTTTCTGAACTGTCTTGTTTACATATTTGAGTGCTTGGATTTGTTTCTTCACAACTGTCTTCCTAAACTAAACAAACCCAGTTCTTTCAGACCTTCCTCACAGGTCAGGCCTGCAAAAACACTTGTAGTTTTGATGAAATTCCTCAGGGATCTTGTCATGTTCCTTAACATGTGTTGTCTAACCAAAAAGGTGGACCTGGAACTCCAGCTGAAGCTCACTGAAGCTGAGAAGTGCAGGATAATTGCCTTGTGTGTTAAATATGCACCACACATGCCCCAGAACTTGTGTTTTCTGGTTAGCATCCTGCTGCATTTTATTTTTCAGACTGACACCACCTCCCACCCCATGGTCACATCCCCCATAACGTTGGTGAGCCATCTGTTCCCTAGCTTGACTTCTCCATCCTGTTCTCTTGTACTTGCACTGCCCAATGCCACTTCTTCTTCTGCTCAGTGCAATCCTCCTGCTTTCAGACACTGTCTTCAATGGATCAACATAATTTTGAATTCCGGTCTTGTCCTGCAAATTGCTTGTGACCCCCTTCTTGTCTTCTGTCAGCCACAAATTACATAAATCTATTCTCTAGTCCTTCATTGGACTCATTATCAGAATATTGAACAGTACCAGAGTAGAACAGACCCTCAAAGACCTTCTAGTCTGAAAATGTGCCATGCTAGTCCTTTTTGAGTATTCATGAGCACCCACTTCGCCATGACTGCACAGAGACCATTCTCATGGGTACAGCATGTGGACCTCTGCCAAATGACTCGGAAAAATAAAATCATCACCCTTTGACCCACCTCGCTGGTCTCATCCACCTGGTCGGTCCATGCTTCACCTTGTTCCTTCTCCTGCTGCCTTAAAAAGGGCATTTCTTTGTCCACTCCTCCTGAACCACATTCTTGATAAGGGTTGGGAAGCCAAGGACATTACTTTTCTGCCACTTCTTGTAGCTGGTATGCACAGACACTCTGACAGGCTCCAGCAACCCCTGGGAATGCTTAATTTTGTGTAAGCAGTTGTGAGAAATGGGGGGGATTTAAAGCAGTATCTGAAGGGAACAACTCTTCATCCATGAAGAGTGGGGTGGGACATGACAGGAAGCAACCTGGTTGTCATTTGGGAGGTGTTCCCCAAAAAGGTCCTCAAAGTATTTTATCTCTTTGGAACTGCAGCCCATCTCATCATCCACCACGTGTCCTGGCTTGGGCAGCAGCAGAAGCTTAGGGTCCTGCTCTTCGTTTTCTCAGAGAAGGATAAAGCCATGATGTGCACATCAGATACACACCTGTCCCCAGTTTAAGCATGTGTACCTGTCCCTAAATGGATCAACAGCACAGATGTTCTTCTCCACACCTCCTGCCTCATTCCATCAACTTCCTTTTGAGAACTGACTACATTAAGGAACCAAGAGACACAGCAAGTTCTTTTTTTTTCTTTTTTTCTTTTTTTTTTTTTTTTTCTGTTTTCATTTTCATTTTATCTTCCACTATAAATCCTTTTTCAGGTTCACTTTTTAAAGAATGTGAAACAGCGGGTGGTATTAGGAGCAGCAAAGTGATGCTCTGCAAAGAATCGTAGACCAGGAAAAAGGAATTCTGGGTTGAAGAGAGTTAAGCTAAAGCTAAAAATTTATTAAATTAAAAAATAAAATTGAACAGCAGTGCAGGTGGGTCAACAAGTAGGTGAGGTTATGACTTGTAAGTAAGTCGATTTAAAGGGTTAATCCAGTTGAAAATAAAAACAAACAAACAAACAAACAAACAAACAAAAAAAAAAAAAAACAAGAAAAAGAAAATAATATTGATACATCTTGAATGTCATTGGTGAACAAGGCATAGAAATTTGTGCTGTCAGATCCTAAGCACTCAGAGCTGCAGCCTGCAGAAATGCTTCTCTGTTCATGAGACAGAAATTAAAAGGGCTTGGGCTATCTACTGACTCTGGTATCATTTTTAAAAATAGAAACTACTGCAATGTGCCTGCCCCCGGGAGCAGTAGGAAAGAAGGACAAGCCCCTCAGACTGAGATTAGATCCCAATAAACTCAACAGGAATATTCAGAGAAAATATTTTCCTTTGTCTGCCGAGGGAGAGGTTTCCAAGACAATGACTGGGGATCTATTTTCTTTTATGCTGTTAGCTGCCCCTCTTGGGTCCTTGCAAATTGCCCTGACCGAGAAGACTTTGAGAGTCTGCATTTTCAATGACCTTGATGGGAGATGTTGCTTGTACAGAGTTCCCTTTGGGTTTTAACTTGCTCCTGAGACTTTTGACAGGAAAGTGCAAAAATCATTTGAAGGAAATGAGGACATTGCAATACACATTGATGATACCCTGAAAGATGACAGGGAAGAACAACAAAAGCAGAAGACAACAAAAGAAATGTTTCCTGACCCAGAAAAGGGTCATGAAATAGGACATGGCAAGAGAAGTATAATTTAAAATCAGAAATGTGAGATATCTGGGAGAAACTATAAGTGAATTGTCACACTGACTCTGGCCAAAGCCAGAGAAGCTGCTTTAATAGCTAAGAAAGATTTTGTGGAGGTTGGTTCCTGGAATGAAATGAGGTGACAAGCTTTCTGGGCTCTTATGCAGAAGAACTCAAAATGGAACAAGAGTGCCAACTTGGACAGGGACTTTTGAAAGAGTGAAGAAAGCAAGCACCTGAGTTCTGGCAAGCTGTGTCACCTGGAGGTGATCCACATGGCTGGTAAATCCTCTGTCGATGATTCGGGGCAGTGTGACAAAAACCCTTGTGTACTTTGCAGACTGGTGGCCTTGGTTTTCAGAAACCCTCTGGAAATAGCATCGTAATTCATAGAGGGATGTTTTTGCTGCAGAGGCTGTTACAGAAGTATATTCAGCTAGGGAAGACTCACCTGTCAGAAAGCAGAGGGCTGTTTAGCTTTCCGTCTTCCAGCTGCATCTGTGTGGTTTGAGAGCAGCGAGCAAAGCAGGAAAACACCAGCTGAGAGCAGGCACACTCCTGAGAGCATTTGATGAGCCCGTACATGGAGACTGTCTGTAGAGCCACGTATCACACGCAAATCTGTTGGAAGAGATTTCTCTCATCTCAGACACAACAGGGAATACATTTCTGGAGGCCATGGCAAAAGACAAGAGATTGCAGCAAGTTATTAACACTGTCACTGAAAGAAGGCTTGGGAATTACAGATCAATTCAAATCATAGCTTTCTGTAATTTATACTGTGGTGAATGGATACAAAAATTAATAGTGCCAAAAATATTACAGAGTTATATGTATATATATGTATACGAATCTTATAAAATCTCTGAGATCTCATAAAGCGTACTGCAACGGCCACAAATGAACACAGAGATGAAGAAAATGACTCTGTATGAAACATGTCAGCAATTCCCTCCTCAAAGAGGAAAAAGAACGGTAGTGAGTCAGATATGGTGGACCTGTTGGATTATCCAGGGTATTCTGAGACTGCATTATTACAGAAACATAGAAGCACAGAATATCCCAAGTTGGAAGGGACCCATGAGGATTAATGAGTCCAGCTCCTGGCTCCACACAGAACAGCCCTGGGGAGCCTGTTACAGTGCCCAAATTGGAGAGATTTCTACTCAAGTACCTTGTAGGAAACAATAAACTTTTATTTGGCAGATATGGGCTTCTGGAAATGGTTATGTTCTACAAAGGTCCGTATTTAATTGACTGGGTTTTGCAAGATTTAGAAGAGTTGGCCAATGCCAGAAACCTTTAGTCAAATGATTGGAGGGAAGGTGGAGCAAGGGGAGTTAAAAAACTACATATCTATATATTTATATATGTATATAAGCTCCTTACAAGCTCTGGATGAGATCTGTATCTCACCTTGCTGGACAGAAGACAGCCTTTAAGGCACTAGCTGAAATTTTTCTCAGAAAGCTGAGTATCAGCCTGCCTTACTTAGTCAAATCTGGGCTGAGAAGCTGATCCGTTCTTGAGGCGTAGATAGAGAGGTAAATAGATGTCTCTGCCTGGGATTGTGCCACCCTTGCCACCTGCCTCCTGCACATGCTTGCAGAATACTCCATCCTTCCTTATCTTAGCTTTTTTTGCTTTTTATTTATCTTTATATTTGCCTTTTCTTTTCTTTTTTATTTTTATTATCATTTTTTTTAATCTAGGACAGGGACATTTTATTTCTTCTCTGTGTGTCAACCCCAGCTGCTGACTTGGTCATTGCTGGCGACATAAAGCAAGTCATCTACATTGCAATTGTAGTTGGATTTCTTTTAAACCTGCTTCCTATCTTAAATTGCTCCTTTTTTTTTTTTTTGCCACATCACCCTCCCCAGGTAAGGGGCTGCATTTCTATCTCTGGGGCTGCTATGGCCAGATCTGGCTTAGAAAATACTTTGTCAGGACTGTTGCTTTCACCGCTGCACTGGAGAGCTCTGACATGTTGCACACTCTTCTCAAGGATCTTGAAGAAGAAGAGAAAATTTCATAGTAGTGGACAGGGCAGATGCAAGTCACCAGCATGTGGAGCGTTACAGTGGATTGCTCTCCATTTTAGCTCACTCTCACTTCATCCGAACGCAGCGCCAGTTGAAGTGATAATGACTTCTCTTTCAATGGCAGCTTTCATTGGAAGTATTTTGATATGCCAGTAAGATTTGCTTTAAAATGTCAGCAATAAAAACACATTCAAAGCAATACACTTAGTGCCTCAGCTCGACAGTCCATATAGGTTCCCATCAGCTACATTTTTGACTGAATAAATGCTAGGCATGAACAATACTCCCTGCATTTTTGACAACCCTCCCTCCACACATGTGTGCACGCTTAAGTTCTTTTTTCCCTGCTTTCTACAGAGATCAGACTGACCTTTTCCAGGAGATGCAGACAATCTGTGCACTTCGAACTTTGCAGCCATGGCCAGTTACGCTGCCTCACTGTGCCTTGCCTCTCCAAGAAAATGCATAATGAATTATTCTCTTAGGGACAGGATGCCCGCAATGTCTTCTTAGGATCAGGTTAATAGGAAGAATAAAGATGATTCTGTCCCAAGGGTTCTTGACATTCTTCCTGAGTCACCTTCTTTTGGACATGCTTTCAACAGCATATGGAGGTCAAATACCAGCCTTGAAGTCATAGGAAGGTACATGGTGAAAGGTCTTGTTCATTTCCCCTTTTGAGGGAAAATAAATGAGAAATGAACTGAAAATGGGAAAAAGAATTTGTCCAGTGCAGAAGGAGGTCTCTGGATGAGGACCATGCCAGGTCAGAAAAGGGGAAGGAGGCACAGGAGACAAGCTGTTTGAGCAGACCCAACCAGAGGTAGACCATCCTGGATCTAAATTTGCTTTGCTATGCCTCAGCAGAAAATCTCAATCTTTACCACATTTTAAAGCCAAATTTATGTATAGCTTATGGTTTATATGTATCTAATTTAAGTACTTAAAGATCTCCTTTAAGCCCTGAGACCTCACAATCTTTAACACAGTTGTTCTTACAGCTCCCTGCTCTTATCTTTAAGATACAGACAAGGAGCTGGTATCTCTGATGCTTCTTTATAGACACTTGCTAAGACCTACTGACCAAAAGCTCTACTAATTGACCTGTCTCCTGCACATGGTGTAACTGGTTAGCTTTGGGATAGGGGAAGTATTATTAGACCAGAAATTAGGGACTGAAGCCCCCTGAGCTATTACTTTCACAGTGTCCTCAAATTTTGGCAAGCACTGAATGTGACACGATTCAAGATCACAGCCCTAGCCTCTATCCTGTGGTACAATATGCTTTTCAGAGTACGCATTTCAGAATAAAGTGTACCCAATTTGAATTCTCATGGATGTTCAAATCTTGCAAGCCTTTTTTTTTTTTTTTTTTTTCCTCGTGATATTGGTGAATCTTATTCAGGGCAGGTACACAACTGTTTGCAAGCAGGTCATGCACTGAGCATGATGGTCTGATTTGCATCTTCATTTCATAAAACTGTTGTTTATAGCTGAGTCGGTGGTTAGTCTGGCTGAGTCAATTGAACAGGATGGGGCTTTCCAGAGGCATCTTTACAAAACAAAGGCTGAAGTCTTGTCAGAAAGGATGTGTTAGCATAGGAGAATAATGATATCTAGGGAGACTTCACTACAAGTTATCATGAGACTTTTCAGGAAGATTTTTTTTCTCCTTCAGGGTAATGGATGCGTGATGTAACTTCGCCAGACTACAGAGATCCAGTGGGGTTTTCTTCCAGCCTTAAAGCCTGCAGACACAATCCCACAACCAACGTCCCAGCTCATGATTTATTTATTTATTTATTTACTTATTTTCCTGGGCAGGTTCTAGTCATTGACTCGGTGGGGGACAAATACATTGCTTCACCTTCCCAGGCTTCAGCAAAGTCAGAGTGGCACTTGCCTCCTGGTAAATGGCTGAGAGCTACAGATGCAAAGGGCTGTCAAAGACAAATGGGGGATTACTGAGTTCACCTCAGCAGGTGTCTAAAACCCGACTCACTGTGCCCTCTTTGAGTAATTCATGCCTTCATTTAACACGTGTGGCCATCGCGTTTCACTCTGCAGCCTAAGTAAGTCCCCACAGAGCAGAGAATAGCCCTCCAAAAACACGTGCTCATCCTCAGACTTGTGCAGATCCGTCATGCCGTTGGCAGGTGGAGTCTCTTGCTTAATAAATTTCCTGCCACAGCAGGGATCTTAACTAAGAGGTTGCCTAAAATTTCAGGCTGCTCTGAAGGTATCCAGGTGGAACATGTTAGTCTACGATAAGCAGAAAGAATACAGGAATGTGGTTTCTTCTGGTTTCAATTCCTTGCAATGAGTAAATTATCTTGTACATGGAACAGCTATTAGAGGAGAAGGAACCACTTATTGAGCGTTGTTGTATTTATTTGTCTTTCCCCAGTGCCTGTAAAGTCCTGCTTGAAGGTACTGAGCACATACAGACAAAAGATCGCTTATAACCTTAAAGTAAGGGGAGGAAGGTCAGAGATGTAGGTGCAGAGTCAGGCAAGCACATTTTTAATGCCTGCTGAAGATGTGCAGCATGTTACTGGCTCGAGCTTTCTGGCATTGCTTTGTCACCCTCAGACGTTACACCCCTGAAGTGTTCTCAGCAAATTCCCCCACCCCAGCACTGACCAGGAAGAACTGCTAGCAAAAGAAGGTCAGTTTGCACTGAGGGATTTCATTATGCGTGTGTACTGTTTGTAAAGCCATCCAATTCCACAGAGGGCTGATAGCAATTAATGGTGACATCCTCCCTGCATGAGCTGCTCTGATCTAATTCAGCAAAACAGCATCCCAGAGGGGTTTGCTGGGTGCTACAAAATCTGGACGACAGCTGTGAGCTCTGGACAAGGCATGGGGGAATCTCCTGGCAGGACTGTTCTCAGGCAGGTCTGGAGGAAGGACCATCAGCATGGCAGAGGTGTTTAATGGGGGCAGCTCTGTTACACTTTGCATGCTTCTCTCTAGATCAGGCTCATGTCCAGCAACATGGAAAATGACATCTGAGCTGTATACAAGGGGGTTGATCTCAGGTGATCCTGAGCACTTGACTGTAAAGGCAGGGCATGAAAACTTAGTCTAAACCAGGTTTAAGAGTGACCACCAGTGTTAGCCACGTGGACACATTCACACATCACTATTGGTTTATGAATATTTGGGAAATACTACGAATATTTCTCCCAGACTCTCTTCCCCATCATTTCTCACTCCAAAATTGTGAGTAACAAATTATTTCTGACAGCCCTGGGTTGGTTATCAGGCCAATTACCTATTGTCAAGCACCAATATTTGTCCTGTAGATTTAATTTGACCCAGCCTGGTGCTTCCTAAAACCTAAACGGGCAATAAAACAATTCTGTTGCCTTGCTAGAGATTTTGGATGGTTGTCATCCTCTAAGCAGCAAATATTGCAAAAGCAAAAACCAACCAACCAACCAACCAAAAAAAAAAACAAAAAAAAAAACAAGATGGACAGCACCAGAAAAATTGGTGTGGTGCCTCCTGAAAAGTCTGCACCCCCAGTCCTGCTGCAGGAGGGGTTGCAAAGTCAGCGTAGCTGGGTCTGGTGGCAGTGCTCTGTTACACAAAGCCTTTTGTGTGCCATTTCCAAGCTGGCACGTGGTGTCACCTTCACACTTCTGCACCCCAGACCCAGCGGCGTTTGCATGGTGAAGGAAATAATCTCCTTGGAGGAGAGTCAGATCTCCTTGTCCAGCCAAGTGCACTTGGAGAGACCTGCTGCAGGAGAACCAGGGCTGTGTTCAGGCAATGGGAAGAGCCAGGTTTTTCTCTTCCTGCTGCACGTTAGGAGTGCCTTTATGTGAGCGTCACCGAGGTAAGGAAGAGCAGAAACAGATGTGGAGCAGTGCTGCAAACAGGATGTGAAAATAAACTCATTACCCCATCTGCCCACCGTAAACAGCGTGAAATTAGCAGCAAGCGAGGAATAAAAATTCAGACAAATGGGCTTTTAAAGAGAGCAGAGGGAGCTGGAAGTTGTGCTATTAGAAAAGCAGAGGCACAAAAAGCCCAAGACACACACAGCCCAGCACATCCACCCAGCCCCATTGACCCAGGAGCAGTCAGGGGCAGATATGGAGAGAAATCCCACGGTGCAGCATCGTTAAGGTGCTATTTCTGAAGGCAAAACCAGAAGGAATGCTCTGCCTTATGGGAGAGAAGACCTAATGTTGCTTTTGTCCCTGCCTGTTAGCAAGCACTGTCTATTTTATGTCACCGAGATTTTTTTTTATCTTTTTTTTTTTTTTTTTTTTCTCCCTGAGAGGCGCTCTCTTAATGTTGCATAAAATTACTCTCTCAGGGGTAGCGCGAGGAGGAAAAACGCAGTGTTATGTTGTCTCAGTTGCAAAGACGTCGCTAACAATAAGGGCCCCTGAATGATTTGGTTTTTAAGTGGCACGATTATGGAGCAGGTCATTCGTGACGCTCCAGTTAAAGTTGCTTCGAGCACCTCTGCTGTAAAGCCTGCACAGTGGTGTTTTATGCCCCGGGCTTGGGCTGTAAATATTCACCCCCGGCCTTTGTTCTGCGAAGCAAGCCTCGGCTTGAGGATATATTTACTTAAAATTTTGCAGGAAATTTCTCAAATGGTCAATCCGCTTGATTTATTTAAAGTGGGATCCCAAAGTGTTTTACAGCTTTTACAGGCTGGCTGTGTTTATATCTGTCCTGGGGAGGATCGTCTGCCACTCATGTAGCGGACAGGGGGAAGGAGGGTTATAATTCCTATTTTAAGTTACTTTCTTAGCAGCTGACACGACACTGACAAAGTCATCTCTTCTAGAATAAAACCTGCCATGCTTTATTGTAGGCCAGAGGAGATCCTTTGGAGTAAGTCAAAGCAAAATAAGTCAAGCACTTTCTTTTTTTTTTTTTTTTTTCCTATAGATTCTGCTCTGAAAGGTTGTGCATGGAAAATTCAGCACTGCCTGAAAGCAGAGACTATAGCTCCGGCTTGCTTTATAGATCTCAGAGAAATTGCAGACCAAATGATATTTCAAGGAAACCGGTTCCTTGTGTTCTGAGTTCTTCCAGATATGACAGCCCAAGGCAGAGTTTCCTATGTGTTGGAAATAATTTCTCTCTCCACATTTGGCAGATCCAAACAAGCCTTGAGTGCTAAATAAACCAGGCCTATGAATAAATCAGGGGTAGGGGAACTCAAATTTGAGGTGTTGTGAGATTTGAGAGAACTGAAATCTTGTCATTGGCCATGAGGCACCGTGAAATAGTCTGGAGTCGGACAAAAGTTTTTGCATTTGAGATGCCATTGGGCTGTTTCAGGAGAAACCTCCTGGTGGGTTAACCCAAAGTTTGTAATAAACATAATTGAACTATCTGAATTCCAGCTGCTACCTTCCACTCTAATCAGCCAGAGCAACACCCTGCCACTGCCAGGAAGGGGAATGGGTGCACCGGGCTCAGTCCGGGTAAGGATTTCCTTTTGGGAACCATTTGAGAAGTCCTCCTTCAAGGTCATAGCAGCACTTTCTGTTTTTATAGTACAACAGAACCCAAAGATCACATTACAGGACACTGAGGACTGCAACTCTCCTGCCATAAACCGGGTTCCAGTCTTCACCACTCCCCCCAGGCCATGGTGCAGCCGTGCCTGACCCATGTCGACATGCCCCAGAGCAGCACAGCGACTGGAAGGAATGCAATTCTCCTCGTCTCCTGTGCTGTCCCCACCATGGGTGCCACCGTGCCCCGCTGAGCACAGCTGAGCCTCTGGCCCCACCATTGCCAGGGTGCAGCGATGCATCTGTGAGCCTTGGGGTGATCTCAGGCCAGGACCCATCCCCAGCAGTCAGTCTGGATGTGGCCAGCCAGCCGGAGAGTGGAAGAGCATTTAATAGCATGGAAATGGTCTGCTGCAGGCCACGGGGACACAGCAGCACTGAACCCTGCTGGGCATGTTTAATTTATTGGTGTGTGGTAGCACTGATGCCTTCCTCCTGTGTTTTTCTCTGTCCTCACAGCATGGGGAACAGAGCAGCACTTTGTGTTTTCACAAGTAATTCTGAGGAGAATTCGCAGGAGCTTGGAAAAAGGCAAGATAAAACAGTGGGAGTCCTGGGGAGGTAGAGACAGTGAACAAGGGACACATGTGAGCTAAATCCATGTCAAAACACTCCACATGGGGCAGCTCATAGCTTCAGGGAGGTGTGGGCAGGGTTAAATCATGTGCAAGGAGGAGTGAGTGGGGTCTCCAGGAGGACTGGGCTTCTGTTACCTTTGGAGGATGGAGATGCAATTGAAAAGTGAGGGAGCAAAGGGCTCAGAGAGGTTTTTGTGCTCCAAACAGGAAAGAACAAGCATCAGGAACCAGATGCATGTATATTCCTGCTTCCATGCTGACCCCATCTGGGGTCAATCTCTCAAATCAGGAAGACCCTGGGCCCAAGGATGAAGGTGACCTCTCCTTTTGGCTCCTTAACCAGAGGTGTGGGAGGCCACGTGCATCTCTCTGCTGCTGGAGACCCAGCAAGGTGGGAGAGAGGGCTGGGCTGGAGAGCTGAAGCTCAGGTTGAGCCAAGCCTTCTCAACATCCCTCCAAGTTCCCTTCTCCCAGTCCTCTCTGATGCTGCTGAGCTGTGCTGAAGCACACTTGGCCAGGTAAAATATTTAGCCTCATATGGGGCAGCTCCTGCGTAGGGGTGGTGAGCCTGGGCATTTACACACCCAGCTGACCTGCTGGGGAGCCACCTGCCCGCTTAAGGGCTACAGAAACACGGTCATTGCTTGTCGAGTGCAGAGTGAAGAGGGTAATTTCAATCTCCATATGTGAAGATGAACATCCCTGGGGTTGCTCCATCACCCTCACGCCCCCCTCTCCCTTTTTCTTGCAGAAGGTATGGCGGAAGCTGTCAGCTCGAGCAGGGACTGCCTCCAAGCAGGCGAGTCCTGCACCAACGACCCCATCTGCAGCTCCAAATTCAGGACCCTCCGGCAATGCATCGCAGGCAACGGAGCCAACAAGCTGGGCCCCGACGCCAAGAACCAGTGCCGGAGCACGGTGACGGCCCTGCTCTCCAGCCAGCTCTACGGCTGCAAGTGCAAGCGGGGCATGAAGAAGGAGAAGCACTGCTTGAGCGTCTACTGGAGCATCCACCATACGCTGATGGAAGGTCAGTTGGGTGGGTGCTCTTTTCTCATGGTCTTCCTAAAAGGAAATTGGCGCTGGGGCTTTCTGTAGAGTTCCCCAGCACCCAAGTTGGGGGTTGGACCTGATGATCTCTTGAGGTCCCTTCCAACCCCTACAATTCTGTGATTCTGTGAAGTCACTGTGAGAAAGGAAAAGGTCACCTATATCATATCCTGATCCCTCTCAAGCCCTACTGACCCCCAGTGTAATGGCATTTTGAGGAAAGCAATCCCAAAAACCTGAGACACTTCCTTCCTTTTTTATACGTTGTCTTCTTTTCCATGATGTCCCCGGTATATCTTGAGATATTTGCTGGGGAAATGCATGGCATGTTTTGCATGTAAATAGAAGAACGCTAGCCAAGACCTGAAGCTCCAGATTTTATTGAAACACTATACAAAGTCTGGGCACTGAGGAAAAAAAACAGTGTGAATTTAAAACAAATCACTCTCTTGGAGGATCTCAAGTGCACCAGTGTCTTTGGGTTAGTGAAGATTTGGGGCTGGTGACATCAAGTTGGAATTTAAAGTGTTCCCAGTGCCGGTATTTAGTAAGTTTGGATTTTGACGTTTTTTAAGAGTCATCATAAAATTGCACCTCACTGGCCATAACTCTTCGTTGTCAGGCTGGTGGGTATTTTATGCGCCATGAAAATTAAAACGGGGAATAAAACAGAACCTTCCAACCATAGGCTGAAAAATAGATTAATAAAACACTGCTGGCTGAAAGCTGAAAGGAAAGGTACAGGGGTGATAACACAGGCCAAAAGGCCAAGCAAAACAAAGAGGATGGAGACCGTAAAGCACCAGCTTGCCAGAATGGGAACTGCTTGATCAAGTTCCCGGAAAGCTTTCAAGTAGCACAGCTTGCAGGGTGCAGAGCAGGGTGCTTTGCACTGACTGGGGAAATAAGAGGCCCCAGCACCACCCAGGATCCAATCTTTCCCCTAATTACTTGCCAAGTGAAGTTGTTTGCATTGAAGCCTGGGGAAGAGGGAGCAATCCAGCCCCTTCATTCATCTTAGCAGGTGAGTCACAGCCCTTTCCCCGCTGACCCTCCTGGGCTGAAGTGTTGGACGCAGTCCATCTCCCGCCTCCTCCTCCCCCTGATTTTCTCATAAAGCAGCTCCTGTCTCCTGGCCATGCTAGCAGACACAGCTGGGTCCCTCTCCATCACTCCAGCAGCTCCCAGGTGGCCTGGCTTCTATCACATTTTTACGATGGGAGCTTTGCAGATCTGTTCTGGAGGGGACACAGCTTCAGTGAGCGAGCGTGGGCAGGGGATGGGGCAACCCCACCATCAGTCTGAGCCCACTGCATCACTAAGAAAGCCGTTTAGGTCCAACTCTGGGACTTTTATTTTATTTTATTTTCCCAGAAGAGAGGAACTTGAGATGCTTGCCAAGGAGTGAACAGCACAAGGCAGTGCAGAGGGCTTGGGTAATGTGTGGGCTGGAGACTTGTGGCTGTGCAGGACAGTGGTGCCAGGAGGATTCCCACTGCCCCAGGACCACTTCTGGAAGAGCAAGAAGGAGATGGCAGGGGCCAGGTGTGGGTCTGAAGGTGCAGGGTAGGAGCTCGATGGGTTCCTGCCCACTGCCTTGGGACCTCTGTCCTGGGGAAGAAGGTGGGAAGGGTGATATTGGAGACAGCCAAGAGTCTGCCCGACTTCTCCTCTGCTGTCATGGCCTGAGCCCTGCATTTGTGCAACCACCAAGCTCGCTTGCAATGCAGATTCACACTCCCAAACCTTTGATTTCCTTGCCTTAATTTCCCGGGGGAAATATACTTCATAATAGTCACATGTTTCTGAGTCCTTACACATGTTTAATTGACTGAGAAAGGAAGCCAATCCACGTGCTCCGTGCGGAGCTCTGTCTTTCAGTCATACATACCCAGGAGGCTGTAAAAAGCTTCCTAGAAGCCCTCTTATAAAATCAATTGTGGAAGTGTGTGCTCAGGGAATTTACAAAGCGTACTATTTACTCAGCTTCTCTTGAGTGCGCCTGTGTTTAGCCACCTTCCCATTTGGAAACACAATAACATGATGACAACCCGATAACAATTCTCTGATAAGGTGCTATATCATCAGGACATAAAACTGCTATGCTGGAACATACAAATGGGCCCCTCTCCAGCCAGTAATGATGCAAGATATTTCAATGAAGGTGTAAAGCTGCCTTGTAATGCACCTGTGGTAATTGCACAGGGCTGTGTACCCTGGGAGCCATTTCTTCCTGACCGCAGCTGGTGATCAGCATATGCCCGGAGCAAGAGGTTTGATAGTCCTTTTATCCCAGCCAGTACATCTGCTGCTGCTGACCATATCCATCTAAATGTCTAATAAAAGGGGGAAAAAAAAAAAAAAAAAGATACTGAGCTGTTTGCTTCAATAATATTCTGTGGTATCTATCAGGGTGACGGGGCATTACAGACCATTGAGCAGATAAAGGGGAAGCACCGATTGAATAAAATTAGCTTCCCAGCGACTTAAAAATGGAGAAAGGAAGTTTCTGCGGGAGCTGTGGGTCATTAGCTCAGTGCCAAGTAAGAAAGGGCTTTTGGGGAGAAGGGGAGAGGTGTTAATAAATACGTAGATGTGTGTTTTGCTAGATGCAGCCCCATGCATAGCCCTACCTGTGTCCTAGAAATAGGTGTTGACCTCTGACCCTGGGAGAACCATAAAAAAATAAAAATAAAAAAGTAAGAAAGGCGTTGGAAACCCCGTGTGTGTAGGGAGATGGTGGTATGAACTCTGCCCATAAGCAAGAGCCTGTGCTACAGTCTGGTGTCCTCAGCAGCAATCCTGGAAGGGGGCCCAGGACTTGAGCTATACAAGCTTGCAACTCAACAGTTCTCTGATGGGCTGATCTACCCCACAGTTATGATATATTTTTAAAATCCAGTTGTATCCTATTCTTCCTGTGACCCTGAGTATTTATTCACTTATGGTCTGTAGAGCACACAACCTCATGGACCCACCAATCCAACCTATGCTGCAGCTGCTGGACCTTGTATGTATGTCTCAGGGTCTTCTGCTGCCTTCTCACCGACTTCTCTTTCCCCCCCAGGCATGAACGTACTGGAGAGTTCTCCTTATGAGCCATTCATCAGGGGCTTTGATTACGTCCGGCTGGCCTCCATCACGGCAGGTAGGTGGGTGGGAAGATGCCCCTACACTGCTCCAAAGTGGGGGGAGCTGGCTGTAGGATCAAGAGCTGAGGATGAGGCAGTCTCTTGTGGTCCCTCGTGGTCTCTTTATAAAGCATTGCATGGCTACGGTCTTGCAACCATTCTTTCGAGGAGTTGCCCGTGAGTCCTGTGCTAAATTGGTGGTAGAAGAACATGTCCTCAGAAGAAGCACTTGCAATTTAAACCTCTGACTCTTTTATGCTATATCGTGAAGGGCTGGGGCTGAAGCTCTTCATGGACATGGTAGGAATGCCTCTTGCAATGAGCCATCATGAGTGGGCTGGCTCTCTACAGCAGGTGGATGACCTGTGCAGTGCAGAAACCCTGGCAAGCACTGGCTGGCTGGATATCATTAGGCACTAGGTGTTTCCACATCAGTCACAGTGCCAGACTGCAGGCAGAAAGGTCAGCAGCCCAACCTACTGGCTTTATCCCAATCCCAACCTTTAACCCCATGCCCCGAGGGCAACCTCAGGACTCAGCCCCATGTTCTGTTTTGCATCATGTAATCCCCTTAATAATGTCAGCAGAGCTGTCCCACACCTTTTAACCCCCTCGAGGGCACGAACCCTGAGCCCCTCAGTTAAAAGGTCAGTGCGGTAGCTATTAAGCCATCCATCACCAACATCGCAGCTGCCAGCTCTGCTTGTGCACCATGGGCATGGGGAAGGTTTACAGACAGTGATTTTTGTCACCGAACTACCCGCCTGGGAGCAGGTTGTGCGCTCCATGGGTGTCTCTGGCTCATGTGCCAGAACAGCAGTCGTGTTGCAGCTCTTCCTGACCGCACACCTGATGCTGGGCTGGAGGACACAGCTGGAGCACAACCAGGCGAGCAAGGAGCAGCACATCCCTGCGTCTGATGGATGTCTGCAGTCCCCTCGACAACATGGCACTTGTTAGGTGAAAATATCTGGGAGCGAATTAACCCATCAGCCCTTGACAATCCGACCAGCGAGGGAAGGGTGTTGCTCCCTGACCTCACGTTTTCTTATTGACTCCACTCGGCTGATCCGAGCGTGCAAAGTGAAGCATGCACAAAGCTGTTTGCTGGGTCATGGCCTTTGTCACGAGAGTTTCTCCTTTTTTGCTGGAGGTCCTGCAGGGTTTTTCAGAGCGAGGTGAAGTCCAGGGACAGGGATTTTTATGCAAGATTAACACATAGCCAGGTGTTTGAAGCAGACTGAAACTGGTTGGGCAGCAAAGCCAATGGGCCCGGAGCAGCAGGGATATGTGCCAAAGGACTCAGCATCCATAAGGCACATAAAGTCTTTGGTTTAAAATTTTCTTTCCTATTTATACTCGTCACAGTCTATAACACACCTCATGACCTGCTGCCCTGTGCCTGTGCAGCGCACTGAATTATGGGGTTAGCATTGCCAAAGGATCCTCTTTCAAATATACCCCCTAAATTCCCAAGAACTTGTTGAAACTTAAAACATTTGCATGACCCCACACCAGATCAGAGTGACAGATATTTTTAATCCAATTTTACAGAAACAATACATATGGCCACCATTAGAAGTGTACAAACAGAATTATATCCCTCCTCTCTAATTGTAGTAGTGATTTGTAAAAGCACATCCTCCGTCGTTGCGTGGGAACAGGAGAAAAGCTACTGTGTTCCCTGTGATTCATTAGCTGAATGGGTAATGAAACCCTTCCAAGGAGCTGTGTCCTACACACTTGCTGACAGCTCCCCAGTGTAAACTGATGCTCTAGCAATCTTAATCTCTAGGCATTTTTTAAAGAGAAGCACCTATGTGGTAGGAACACGCCAAACAAAAAATTACCACCCATCATAAAATAACTACAAAACTTCAAATAACTACAAAAATTCATCTCTTAGCACACCATAAAGAGCAGAGACAAAACGAAGGGGAAAATAACCAGCTAAAAGAAGGAGCATCTGATAATGTTTGCAAAAATGAAGGAGTGCAGCCAGTTTTGAAGCGCTCAGAGCTACTGTCAATGCTTTTACACTTGTCACTGGTGACTGGCTGGTTTTAACTCCTGGTCAAAGACAGGGCTTGACTCTGCATCCAAAATCTTTCATTCTGAGGATTTTTCCTCTAGAAAAAAAATCTTTTCTGCTGGGGAAAAAGTCCTTCTAGTGTGCTTCAGGTCATGGTCTTAATTCAGAGAGATGAAAAATGCTTTCAAATTCATTTTCTCTCTAGCACTTGGAGGACCCTCATCTTATCTCTCCTCTCAGAAAGAGCCTAATGTCTTGACTGACTCTTTACAGCGATGCTGTGGCCTTTTCCCTGCTATCAAACAGATATTGATCCACCTCTGAAATAGCTCCAGAATCGGTATTAGACAAATGTTTTCCATCTTACCTATTCTTCAAATGATTTCCATCCCATGAAGGCAGGGTTGTAGCTTAGGACATGGGCACGTTGGGCAGGACTGGTCTGGAAAATATTGTGGGGCTGTGAGACCCAGCCAGACAGCTCTTATGTGGCTGGGCAAGTCCTGAGATGGGCTGCTGGCCCACCCATGCAGGCCTCAGGATGGTCAATTTGTGGTGATAAAGTGTTATAAGATGACAAAGTTTTATTTTATTAAGTGTAGGAGTTAGGAGCAGGTTCTGGGGTGTGAGGTTTGTTGTGTGGCCATGGCACCTCTTAGGGAAGGTAAGCAGAGAAAGGGGATTTGGCCCTGCTGGGACACAGGGAGCAAATGTGGACTTCATCCTGGCCACCGCCTTCCTCGAGCTGGTGGTGAGCAGGAATGGGATGGGAGGAAGGTCTCCATGGGGTGCTGCTGCTTGGGGGGAGATGAACACTGAACTCCAACCCCATCTTCTGCCACCCCCAGGCTCTGAGAACGAAGTGACCCAGGTGAACCGCTGCCTGGATGCCGCCAAAGCCTGCAACGTGGACGAGATGTGCCAGCGGCTGCGGACCGAGTACGTCTCCTTCTGCATCCGCCGCCTGGCCCGGGCCGACACCTGCAACCGCTCCAAGTGCCACAAGGCCCTGCGCAAGTTCTTTGACCGCGTGCCGCCCGAGTACACCCACGAGCTGCTCTTCTGCCCCTGCGAAGACACGGCCTGCGCCGAGCGCCGGCGGCAGACCATCGTTCCCGCCTGTTCCTACGAGTCCAAGGAGAAACCCAACTGCCTGGCGCCCCTGGACTCCTGCCGGGAGAACTACGTCTGCAGGTAGGTTCACGTGGGTGAGGTGGAGAGCTGACGGGCCCAGCTGGAGGATCGTGGTGGATGCACACGTATCACCACAGCCCACCCATGTAGGGCACTGCCTGAGTGATTCCCTCCCATGGTCCACGTCCTGGTTTCATACCCTGATACGGAAGGTGTTGACAAACAGAAGATTTCATAAGTTTGTTTTAGAGCCTTTTTTGACCTCTCCTATCAGTTTTGGATTCGGTCCCAAAGACAGACCCACTATGGGAAGAGCTCCAGGAAGGTGCAAGCAAAACAGGGATGCAGAATGGGGTCCATTCAGCCCCATGCAGGCACAGACCTGCCCTAATGTGCACCTTAAATATATCTCCCTTACATGATTTTCCTTCAGTTCCCCTATATTTACCCTTCCATTTCTCAAAAGGTCTTTGGTATTCCAGAAGGTGAATCCATGTACAGCCCTTGGGGTGGATGCCATCCATCCAAAAGTGATGTAAGGTGTCCTGCGTGCAGCTGTGGCCATGAGCAGACACCTAGAGAAGAGCAGAAGAGTAAGGCCAGCGTAGGACACGTCTCCCAGTGCTGTCCCAGCCTCTAATAATTCTGGGTTTTGGGACTTTTTGAGCTGAACTCCCATCAGCCATCTGCTGCCAGCACGTCATCTTTAAAGTATATTTAAAAAAAAACACTTGTATTTTCAGAAAGGGAGGTGAGTGTAGCAACATGCCACACATATCCTTTTGGAACTGTGGACTGGTATTAATGCCCTCATCCCTCTGCACCCAAAAATGCTGCTAATGGGCAAAAAATGAGCTACAGAGCTGAAGCTGGCTCTGAAAGATGCAAAGCCCCTGAGCCACACCAGCTCTTGCCTGGAGATTTCCCCCAGCTACCTAGGGAGCTCCAAATTGTGGGGTACTGCCCTCTCCCTAACAAGGCAACTGGGCCCAGGGGGGAAGAGGAGGATCAAAGGGGAAAGTGTTGCTTCCCAGGAGGCTGGAAACCATTTCCTGCAAGCAGCACAGCTGTTAATTATCTGGTTCCTTTGTCTCTGAATATATAATATAAAACATCCTCTAGAGACACATCGGGAGCAAGGGGTTGACGTCTGACCCGGTCAAAGGCAGCAGTGCAGAAACCACAAGGAGAGCCAGGAACAACACATCATGGCACGTTAGAGGAGTAAAATACTCCAGGCTAATCCTGCCTGTGCTGCTAAGCCTCCTCACAGCTTCTTATCAGCCATAACCTCTCAAATTTCCCCACTTGGAGGTGTGGGCTCTTCTAACACGAATGATACAAAAACTGAAATCAGTATCTCCCCCCTCCAAATAATACAGCATAAATTTGTTAAGCATTTTATTGCCTGGCCGTGGCACAGGAGAGAGAGGTCAATGTTACATGAGGAACCTTAGGACATCTTACCTGGGCCCTGGCTGCCTGCCTCGCGGATCTGTATCTCCAGTAGTATGTCCTACCTGAAAGCCTCATGTGGAGGTCTTTGGTATCCTGCAATGTCCAAATGCCACTAGATGTGCCAACAACAGAGCCACCCCTAAAGAACTGGGTGTCAAATACCTGGTTGGCAGCATGATTTACAGGATTATGAGAACCACATGCACCCTATGGCACATCTGAATGATGCACCTGCTTCCTTGCATGGCCTGGAGGGTCCCAACAAGCCCAGAATGGGGTCTCAAAATCCTTTTGTGCTGAGCCATTTGTTGCTTTTACCCAGACTACACAAAACCCAAGGCACAACAGAGGTGAGAGGAGCATAGCATGCACCTCCTGCTCCACAGGCTCCAGAGAGTCCAGACATCTCCTGCCTGTAGCAGAGGAGGTGGCAACAGCCACGATGATGGTTACAGCATATCCGAGCCTTGGGGCATTGCCCTTAATCTGAAGACATCCTTGGCTACATTTAGAACGTAATCTTTGAACAGAGAGAAATTGGGCCAAAGTGATTCTCTCTCTCAGCAATTCAGTCCAAAAATGAAGGCTTAGGTCTCTAGGGGAAGTTAGTACCCAGAAGTCAGATAATGGCACTAGGGAACGAATTCCCTCGCTGCCTACAACAGCTCTTCCTCTGAAAATCAGCTTTGTACATCAGAAAACAAACATTTCTTCCCAGACTGCACCTTTCTTGCAGTCCCAGAGGAGGCCTGTAAAACACGACCTCCAGCACCTATTCATTCTCCTCTCCGAGTGATTAAACCCACTTCTGGATTGCTGGAGGGGGCAGGAGAGAAGAAAACTTGTGATATTTATTCAAACCGGCTTAGCAACAACTGCAGCAACGAAAGATCGTGTGAACACATCCCCTTCTGTGCAATCACATTCAACACCTCCAGTGCGCTATTATGTCCCTTTTTGCCCCAAGCATCCGTGCTAATAAGGCTCATTTTGTGCTCTCTCTCTCTCCGTCAGGTCGCGCTACGCAGAGTTCCAGTTCAACTGCCAGCCGTCCCTGCAGGCTGCGAGCGGCTGCCGGCGGGAGAGCTATGCTGCCTGCCTGCTGGCGTACACCGGCATCATAGGTGAGCTGGTCTCCATAATTCGTATTTCATACCTTCAGCTGCTCTCCCTCCCACCCCTGGGGGGAAGCATTGCCTGTACTCCGGCCTGCTAAAAGCTGTGAGGATGGTGACATGGACATCCGAGACTGGGATTGCCAAGAATTGTTGGCCTTCCTCTCTGCTGTGTCTAGGGAAGGAGCCCAAGCCATGAGCACTGGGTAATTTTATGACAGCTGCAGCAGAGGCAGAAAAAGCCTGCACCCTAACAGAAGCTCAGGATGATGGGTTGACCCCAGGCATCTGCTCTGGTGGGTGTTCCCCAACCCACTGCTGGTGATGCCCTGGGAAATCACCGTCCCCTGCCATCTCGCTGACTTCAGATGTCAGATTTGGTTTGCAGATGCTGCAGAGACCCAGCTGGCAGCTGTAAGCATGAGCACAGCCAGAGTCCAAGGAGAAGCACCAATGCGTTGGACTTGGTCCATCCCCAGGGATAAACTGACAGCTATTTGGGTCAAGATTTCATTCTGGTTTAATCCCTACTTTGTTGTCTCTGACCATTCTGGAGGTTAAGTTTGACATTTCTGGTGACAATGTGACACGCTCACATACATTTTTTGAATGTTATTTGGGAACCTGAGCTCCAAGGAGTTTCCCCTTCCTTAGACTGATAGCCCCCTTTAATTGACTGAAGGCTTTGTTGGTGGAGAGGTGAAAAAAAGACTGCAGTTGCCACCCTTTCCTCCCTGTGAGCAAAGCAGAACTGTGACAGCAGCACCCGAAGGATTTCCTCGTGCTGCCATCACGGAGGGGCTGCAAGCAGAGCAACCCGTGAAGGAAATGTCCTGTCCCCTCCTGAAATACCAGATTTGTGGTAACACTTCTCCATCCTTCCCGCAGGCAGCCCCATCACTCCCAACTACATCGACAACTCGACCTCCAGCATAGCTCCCTGGTGCACGTGTAACGCTAGTGGCAACCGGCAGGAAGAGTGCGAGAGCTTTCTGCGCCTCTTCACCGACAACATCTGTCTCCGTGAGTATCGCCTGGAATCCTCCAGCAGCATTGCCCACAGGCTGCTGAGGCTCCCTGTAAGGGCCTGGGGAGGGAGGACATGAAGATGACCTACTCCTTGGGAGGCTGTAGGTGCCCAAATCCTCCCTGGGCTTTCAGCAAAGGAGCTCTGAAGGTCCTTAGGCATGCAATTTGGGACATGGAGCCAAAGAAATCTGGAGAAAGGAGGTGTAGGTGTGTGCTTTCCCCTGGCAACATCGCCCTGCTGATGCTTTTCTCCATCTCTTTCTCACACTAAGAAAATGCCATCCTGGCCTTTGGCAATGGGACCTACCTGAACGCAGCCGTGGCCCCATCCATCCCCCCCACCACACAGATGTACAAGCAGGAGCGAAACGCCAACAGAGCTGTGGCAACCCTCAGAGAGAACATCTTCGAGCACCTCCAGCCGACCAAGGTAGGAGAGCCTGGCCCAAGGGGATGCCTGACTGTGTCCGTGCCTGCTCCTTGCCTTCCAGCCCTCCTCATCTCAGCTCCCTCATCCACCCATGTCATTTCAGCTAGGTCCAGATAGCCAACCTTCCCTCCACCTTTGGGAGTCCCTCATCATCCTCTTCCTCATGCCCTGACATCTTCTTGCCTGACTCCAAGGGCTATCCTATCCTATTTTATCCCATCCTAACCCTATCCCATCCTATCCCATCCTATCCTATCCTATCCTATCCTATCCTATCCTATCCTATCCTAT